>NW_027112031.1:1349905-1361636 GCF_000696795.3 Halyomorpha halys
CAAATGGCCGCCGTATATTTTTAAGTTTATAGTCAAAAACCCCTAATGTATTAAGTTGCTTGAATATGTATATAAATAAAATTTAAAGTATTAAAAAATCAGTACCACTACAACCCATAAAGAGTCGGGGGTACAGTTGGATTTGTACAGAAGTACTGTTACTAGACCAACGGTTGTGCAAGTAGGTGATTTGGTTAGAATCATGCTCGACCCATAGATGCTTAATTAATTAATGGTAACAACTTAATGAAGTTTGGTACTCCCTTAAGGGCTTCCGAACCCTCATTGCTGACTCACCACTACAGTGAAACAAAATAATTATCTCCCACAGCGGCAATTGAATCCGAATCATTGGATTTAGTAGTGCCTTACCACTGAACTACCCACTCCCAAAAAGACTCCCGGCGCCGCTGCAACTCTCACAACTACAGATGCCCTCAATTTGATGTATGAATGATTTACAGGTTGGGCCATAAAGAAGTAATTTTAATATACCATAACAATTATTCGATATATCTTTGTTTTTCGAGATACAGCGTACTTTCGTTATCAAAATGAAGCGATGGCCACAAAAAGTAGATGAACATGGATTGTAAAGGAATCTAGCTAATAGATCTTTCACTACAGACTGAGAAAAGGAAAAAAAAACTACTAAAGAGAAAGAGAATACCATAAAAGACATGGAAGGGCAAATCAGCCAGTGATTGTCTGCTAATAGAGCACCCGTAATAGGATTAAAGCAGGAGATGAAGAGGAGAAAGTAAATGGGCAGGGCACAGGGGTTTGTTTAAGGCCCTTTGAGTAATTTCCATTATAAAACGTAAGGGCAGATTTTACACCGCTTCCTTATAACCTCTCCACCCCCTCTTTAGATGGGAGTTAAACGCAAATAAAAAAGTCCAGGAGCATATTGCAGAACTGGAGGGCTAGCTTAAAATGTTTCTGGTAGAGTGGGTAAGTCGAAAAAAAAGTAGGAACGAAGGTTGAATATTTATGGTTCAGGAAAGAATTGAGATATTCTGAAAAGTAAAATGATAATTATCTCTATGGAATTACCTAGTAGAAATAATTTGATGACCATGATATTATATAAAAGAAAGTGTGTTTTTTTCCCCCAACAATAGTGAAAGCTACGGAACCAATCTTAACCAGATTTTAACTCTATCATCTTTATCTTCCCCTGAAGCTGTAACAATAATAAAATGTATCGTTATATACAGCTAATATATATTTTTTTAAATATTTTTGTTGAGATTTACAACTATATTAACATAAAAACGCATTAAGTAAATTTGATGTAATATAAATATGGAGTGACACAGGCTTGTAGAGAAACTACCCATTGTTAACACTCTAATCATATTTCTACACTAGAAGGTCTCCAGGGCATCTTCTTTCCTCGGAGGATTGTCAGGAATAGAAGAGGAAACAAGGTTAGAAACTAGAGGGTTTGGGTGGTTAGGGAGTTTATAATGGAAGGGATGATATCTGGTTATATGGAACATTAAAGTCTTTATGTATGATTTAATTTGTGACAAAGTGAGGAGCATTGAGGATTTTACAAAAGATTTTGGATTTTAAGTATGGGATACGAGAGGAATTCGAAGGTTTAGTGGAGCCCCAAATCTCAACTCAGTAAATCCAGATTGGCCTTACAGTCTTTTGTAATTAATTGTAAGTTTACTCCATTTGTCTAGTAAGTGGTATAGTAGTCGGATTCGACATACAGTTCCCTGTCTTTTCAGTCTTGTGTAAGGATTCCAGGTTAGTCGTTTGTCCAGTTGGAGCCCAAGGTAGCGGATCTGTTCTATAGGCTTAAGAGCAACATTATTAAAAGATACTGTAGGGCAGTCGGCAGCTAATATTTAAAATATAAGAGACTGTACGTTTAAATAGGTTGATTACAGTCCAAATGAATGATCATATTCATACTAAAATAAAATAAAATAAGAATGAAAATAAATAAATAAATGAAACAAATAAAAAAAGTACATACAAATAAATAAAATCTCTCTTAAAATATATACAAATAGAAGAATAAAGAAGATGAACATAATCAAACTATGTATATGAAAAAAAATAATATAATGTCTTGTCACATTTACACTCTTATATACAATATTTACACAATCAACCTGAGGTTCCCTGAACCCACTCTATCCCCCACGTGTGAGGGGTAGAGCAGAGCTGAAAAGATCCCGGCGAATCACTCTCGTCGCATCACTTGTGGTGAGCCAGTGGAGGCTGAGCAAGTGCGTGCTTTAGACTTAAGTCTCAATGTTTACTTTAGAATTTTATTTTGGACCAGCAGAAAGAGATCCCATTGTAAAACAATAATTAGATTAGGAGACAATCACAGTTGTTTTCTAACCTAATTATTTTTATTACCTAATTAATAATGTACCTGAAAATGGGATGATGGATCTAAAACGTTGATGACGGAAATCTTTCAGCCATATTAACATAAATTATAAAACCAAAATAAAATTTCTCATAACCAAATTCTTCTTTTTTTAATGCATACTCCTATATCATTTCCCTAAAGATTACGAATATTTATTTTTTTTACATCTGACAGAATTCTTTTCTTTTTTGTTTCGTTAAAAGTTTAAAATAAAAATATGTTTGTATATTTTCAATTTTGTTTCTTATTTACTTTTATTTTACGCTATAGAATTCCGTAGATATATTTTAAGTTTCAGAAAGAGGTTTAAAAATATGGTTAAATGTATATTGACAGGATACATCTCAACCATCTTGGGAACAGAACAGAAGGCAATCCTTGAGGGAATCTGGATGAGAACCTTACTTTCGCTGAGAAAGTTAGTGAAAGTTGTTTTCCTGACGGATGCTGCTTCTGTCCTAACTATATTTACCAGTGTAATGGATCCTCGATAAATTTTCCAACGGAGGAACGTTTAAAGAGCGAGACTATGAAAAATAAATACAAATTCATACCAGTTTCCCTCTAGCAAAGCTCTGTGAAACGAATGATTTAAACAGAAAAGCCAAAAATTAATTTTATATCGAAGATGCATAGCATTAAATGCCCTTTCTCGTAGCTTAAGCGTATTTTATTTTAGAAACTTATGAAATTTTAACCTATACAATACAAAATGTACAGTAAATTTTACGTATGTGCCAGAAGTACATTTAATAAAAAAAAAAAAAAAAAGCTAAAATTTGGTAAAGTCTAAACATCAACCGTGCTTCCAATTTTTTATTTTAAAATCAACATAATCCTCATATGTCCTGACCCTGCCTTTTCCCCACGTAGAACAGATCCGCTACCTTCAACTACATCTGGACGAACGACTACATGGAATCCTCACACAAGACTGAAAAGACAAGAAATTGCTAGTTGATTTAAACTATTACAACACTTAATAAACAAACGGTCTAAAGTTCCAACTAATTGTAAAAGACTCATTTACATGACCATGAGTTTGAACAGATCTTTTTGACTTATGGAGTTGAGCTTTGGGGCTTCACTCAATTATCGAATTATTCTAGTATCCAACACAAAATCCTTCTTAAAATCATTCCTGCTTCTTACTTAGTCACAAATTAAGTCATTCATCAGGACCTCAATCTTCCTTATGTTGCTGACTTAGCTTGAACCCTGACACCAATCCTTCCACTATAAATTCCCCAACCACGCAAAACCACTTGTTCATAACCTTTATTCTCCTTCGGTACTTGATAATCCTCCTAGGCGTCTGAAAATATGAGGGTCTCGAGATCTACTCTAGAGATGGTACTGAAGTTCAATCAATTGGTAAATTCTCCACTCGTCTCTAATCAAATTTACTTATTGTGTATGTTTTATTGCAGTTTTAAGTATTAGTAAATAAATTACAAAAAAAAAAAAAAAAAAATCAACATTTTGTGATTTTATGCTAGCAGATATGAAAGCTTCAATACCCAAGAGGATAATCATTCCAAACTAATTTTGAGGTTTAATTAAGATCAAATAAACCAACATATGCGGTAGTGATGTTTCCCCTTGGATATCATACACTAGAAATGTGCGTAGAGAGGTTATTTTGATGCACTTTCGTGAGTTTTCACCTGTAAAGCAAAGTGCCAAGCACACAAATCCCTCAAACCTTTGTCTGAATTACCTACCACCAGACCTCATTTCAGTTTTGCAGGATAACAGACTGTAAATAAACTTTTTTTGAATTTCTAAATCACTCAAAACTTTAATATAAAATTTTATCAATAGTACCCATTTTTGAATAGTTATATATTTCAATTAGGAAATTAAGGAAATAAGGACTAATACAAATTTCGAACATTAAGGGAATAATGTCAAATAAAAGTTTCGGAAACTAAGACAATAATGACCCCGAAGTGGTAGATGCCTTAAAATAATAATTGAAAAAATCCGCATATGTAAACCTTTATTTTTTACCCCCTTCCTGGTCATTTCTTATATATGGGGGGTGGGAGAGGTAACCTACATGGTATCACCATATTCTAACGGCATGGTGGGGGAAAAAGTTTTAATTTCATGGGCCCACCACAGAAATAAAATTCGACCACCCAGGCCGTATTTGAACCGGTGCCGCTGCAGTGATCAGGTTACAAAGACCTACGCCTCAACTCCCTGAGCTACAGACACCCCAGTTCGATATGAACTTGGGGATTATGCAATAATTAAGTTTTCAATAATAAGGTTAAGTTCGTCACAAGATGATAATCTCTGCAACTCTATTACACTACCCCCGCACCGACGCAAATTAAATTCTTGATTAGATTCTAGATCTATGTTGCTTTAACCACGTTATATAAGTTACTGTTCAAGAATGAATCTTGAAATAGTTCCAACTATTGTTCCTCCAGGTTTGTAAGACTTTAATCACACTTATAGTTCAAGAGAAAAACCATAGGGTCTGGTAGACATCGTACAGTAATGAAACCACTCCCAGTATTTATAAAAACAACAGCGAGAATTGAAACTTTCCTCTATTGGAAACATTCTTCTATCTTACTCTAGTACTAAGTTCAGAAAATTACATAATTACTTTTATGGTCCTTAATTTTTTTCAAAATTTCTTAAATTAATTTTTTAAGAAGTTTAGTCTAGTAGATTTTCCATTATTTACTTATACAAGCTGTTTATCCAGAACAAAGTTATGCAAGTTAACGCTGAATTCCGAAAAAAGAGATGCTATGGTCAGTTAATAAAAAGTGTTTTTACTGATGAGATATGTTAAATTATGTGCAGAAAATATACATATGAAAGTAAACGAAAACATAGGTTCTAATGTAATTTGAAATGTTTTAAACAATTAATTTATTTGAAATATATAATTAGAACATTATATTTTTTTTTTAGAAAAACTAGAATTAGCCTACTATTTTAAAAAAAAAAATTGTGTTAATACTTATCTATTTAATAAAAATCAAATTTGATCCAATTAACATTCATTTTTAAAACACTGAAAAAAATCTTTTGTTGTTCTTGAAAAAAAATGTTTCGTTAACCTTAAATATTTTCGTTTATAATGAATAATTCAAATTTATTTTAAAGAAACACCAATATTTCTTTAATTTATTGAGTGCTCGTTTAAATGTTTACAATGTAAGTTATTGTACTTGTAAAGTTGTGCAAGCTTGTTGGCTCTTAATAACTACACTCACCAGAGTTGTGTTTCACACACTACGCGACTTCCGTTTTACAAGATATCTCTAGATATGAATTAACTTTGATAGATGAAGAGAAGAGAGACCGTTATAGACGAGTGAGCTGGGATGTCATCTTAACAACCTCGAGCCTGCAGCGGTACCGTTTGGATTCCGGCCTGGACAGATTGACTTTTATTTCGCCACGGTCCCTAGGAATGAAAAGGACCCTCCCACTCTAGCTAGAATATGTTTGGTTCATCTAGCACCAATGCACAAAGTACATGAAAAAAATAATGAAGAGAGATATCTTGTTAAGAAATCAGTGCGTTGCATTTAATGGTTTCAGTGCATTAGTGCAATTAATGTTTTATAAGAAATAGTATGTAGTATAAAAATGTAGGAACATTTGATAAGGAATTTCATTTGGTTTAATAGTTGATTTACATGACAAATGAAAGCATTTTAGTTAATTGTTTTATGACCAGTTGTACTTGTCTTTATTGAATTGAATTTTATATTTAATAAATTGTAACCCATTAATTGTCTTCCAAACTCACCAATCCCATATCACAGCCCTCGAAAAATGGTGTAGTAATTAGAGGATTAAGATAAACTCCAACAAATCCCATCAAATCACCTTTACCCTTCGTCGTGAACCTACCGACTGCCCTACAGTTTCATTTAACAATGTTACTCTTACCCCTGTCGAACAGATCCGCTACCTTGGACTACATGTGAACAAACGATTAACCTGGAATCCTCACACAAGACTGAAAAGACAGGAAACTGCATGTCGATTTCGACTATTACAGCACTTACTAGACAAACGGTCTAAACTTCCAACTCATTACAAAAGACTGATCTACAATACTGTAATAAGGCCAATCTGGACATATGGAGTTGAGCTTTGAGGCTCCACTAAACTTACAATCCAAAATCCTTCGTAAAGTCCTCAATGCTCCTTACTTTGTCACAAATAAAATCATACATAAAGATAAGGTTATCTATGTAACCGATCTGGCCCGAACCTGATATCTCTCCTTCCATTATAAACTCCCTAACCATTCAAACCCCTTAGTTTCTAACCTTGAATCATCTTCCATTCCTGACAATCCTCCGAGACGCCTGAAAAGAAAATGGCCACGAGAGCTGCTAGTGTAAAATGTCATCAGAGTGCTGCTAATAGGAAGTTTCTCTACACGCTTGTAACACTCCATTTTAACGAAGATCAAATTTACTGAATGTATTATATAATATACATTTGTAAATTTCAATAAAGATATTTAAAAAAATAAATAAATAAATTGTATAGTTTCTTTTAAATGAACTTTTTTTCTATTATCTCTCTGAGTGATTTTTTTACTTGTTTTTCGTTTTTCTCCTTCATTCTTCTATTATTGTTTGCATTGTATGGATGAATATTTGACACTAATACTAAATGCCCTTAATATGTGGTAGATTGTATTAATTCTCTTCAATAAAATAATAAAAACACTAAATTGTTTATTGACTATGTAACATTGTTGTACTGCTATTGTTAAAAATAATTTTGCCAAAAAAAAATCGTTCATGGTTTGCTTACAATGGTTCAAATATAGTTAAGGTATAATGGAAACAATTAGCCATTGTAAGCTTAAACAATAATATAATGTTAGTGATGAAGCCTTCACAATGCTAACAACTCATCTCTTTAATACACATTTTATCTTAACTTGCCATACTCTTATAATTATTCTAATAAACTTCATCCGTCGTAACTTTTTAATTGGGAGCTTTAATTGACTCAGCGGGGACAAATCTTTTACGATTATCGTTACGGAAAATGGCATCCCTTTCCGTTTTTCTTAGCTAGGGGCAGAAGACTTCCTTTTTATTCTTCATTCTTTTTTACAATGTAAATACGAAATCTGCATTTAAATTGTTTGAATTTAATGCGCAGGCGGAATCGAATTAAAATAAAAAGATAGAACGTTCCTAATTCCAGCAATCAGGCTGAATAAACCAAAGATATTTAAATGAGAAAAAAATGCAAAAATTATGCATTTACAGGTTTATTGTTTTGGAGGTTTACTGCCATGTTTTGATAAAATATAATAGTACAAAAGCCGGTAAAAAAAGGCAGTTTTCTCACCCCAATTTTTATTACTGTAATGAAAACTAGTTATAATTACTAGTCAAAATTGATGAGTCTGCCAAGTATAGGTAGGGGGTATAAAAAATGGCGGCTGTTTCAAAACCTTAAAAAACACTAATTTTTCATTCGGAGCTCTATATCTTAGAAACTACCAACAACACTAGGAAATCTACGAGAACATTATTTAAAGAAGAGTAAATTTGTTGAAATATTAGCCCTGAAAGAGCTATTTACGTCCAATAGATCTCGCGATCTCAAGAACTAACTATGTGACGTACAGATGTCTATTAGGACTCAAATTAAAGCTAGTTTAATGGACTATAAAGAAGTTTACGACCTTTACCTTCGTAGGAATCGTCGTTTTTATGATATTTCCTAAAATATATTGATTTATAGTAGGTTGGACAATAAGTTTGATTTATGAAAATCTTCATTTCAGAAACCATTAGACGTACAGGTGTCAGCCAGCGCTCAAATTAAAGCTAGTTAAATTTAATACAAAATAGTTAATTATGTTCATCTTTGTAGGAGTAGTAGTTTTTTGACAAAATAAACTCACAAAATGTTAATTTCTAGTTGTTCGTATAAAATGTTGGATTTTTGAAAAAATATATCTCTAGATCCGCACATATGTCTGCCAACACTCAAAAAAGGAAATTTAACTTACTATAAAGTAGTTTATGACACTTATCTTTTTAGGGGTTGTAGTTTTTATGATATTCACATATGCATATGAAGTTGGCAAATGAAAATTTATCCGAACAACTATAAATCAATTTATTTTAGGAAATATCATGGAAACTATTACTCCTACGAAGATAAACATTATATACTACTTTATAGCTCATTAAACTAGCTTTAATTTGAGTGTTAATAGACATCTGTACGTAAAATGGTTTTTGAGATATAAATTTTTCAAAGTAAATTCACTAACTATTGATCTTTCAGTCCGTCCCATACAACATTTTTATAAAATGTTGCTTTTTAAAAAGCTATGTCTCGAAAACTATTTAACGTAAATAATTCTATTAGGGCTCATATTTTAGCAAATTTACTCTTCTTTAAAGTAGCAAAAGTACTCTTAGGTTTTCTTGTGTTGTTCCTACTTTTTAAGATATAGAGCTCCGAATGAAAAATTAGTTTTTTTTTTATCGCTTTGAAACAGCTGCCATTTTTTATTCCACCTACCTATACTTGGCATACTCATCAATTTTGACTAATAATTTTACATAGTTTTCATTAACGTAATCAAAAATTGGGGTAAGATAACTGCCTTTTTTCTCCTCTTGGGCTCTTGTACTATAATGCTTACCTCCATGAAACAAACAATCCTAGAATTATACTTTGCACTAGGCAAAAAAGTTTGGATAAATCAGTTCAAAATATTCTATGTATATTATATTACATATATTTATTTGGTTTGCTGAAAGTCTTAATAATAATTTTTTATTGGATTATTCTATGTTTATATAAAGCTGAATATGGTGTTGTACGCTGAAATACAGCACCATGTTCATCTTCATTTAATGACAACACAAATCAATTATTTTAATATATGAATGTATTAGAATATTTAATTCTACATTTTTATATTTGTCTTGTAAGTAATAATTTGAACTCATACCTAAAATACTTTCTGCGTCTCAAAGGACGTCAATTATTAGAATATTTATTCATTATTTAAAACATGTCTTAGATTAAATCAACTAGGGTATAGTTAACCACCTATGAGATTTTCAATGCAATGTGGCACTATTTTATTTTAATTTCTTTCAATACAGATTCTGATAGTAAATTAGATTTCATGACGAATTCTTATCAGATACTTTTTTTTGGGCGAAAACTGTTTAATGTTGTTGACGATTGGCGTGCAAATGGTGCGGAAAATCGAAAAACACTAGAGATAAAATTGTTTCAGAAACCGTTTTTCTGTCATCATTATTCAGGCAGTTCTCAAATAGGGCTTCATTATCATGGCAGCAGTTTTAGTCTCCTGGTCCGTTCGAAGAAACACTGATGGCAGATTCTTATAAGAAATAGGTTTCTAAAACAATTTTGTTCTATGATTTTTTTTCCATGATATTAAGATTTTGCTTTCTATGTATATATTTATTTAAAACTTGTATTATTTAGTTTTTTATTGGAAAAAAAACAACATTTTTTATTTTTTATTTCTTATTAAAGTACTGGAAAGTAAGAATATATGAATGCAAAACTCAATACTACTGCAATCCATGAAGTTACTTAGTTAGAAATACTGTTTCATTACCAAAGGTTATTGAACGTGAACTGATTAGGTTTTATTCACAACCAATTGAAGGATCAGATACCCATTTAGGATAGGCTGGGTGTGACTAAGGAAGATTTCCGACCCCAAAATAGGTGAATTACCACAACCGAACTTGAATCCAGGAGTTTAGAACCTATTCCTTTTTTGCCTGCTTAGTTGCCTAACCTTCTTGGATACCAGAAAATCGATTAAATTAAACAGGACCTATGTATTTTAAAAATATAATTGTAGAATATCCAAAAGAAAATTTACTATCCGAATCCAAATATAACCTACATAAAAATTACAAGTAATAATTAAGTGTCTATAGTCACAAATCTACTCATGGGTGCAAATAATGTCATAAACTGGAAATTCCTAGCAGATACTATACAGGAACTAAAAATATGTGCTAACTACATTTTCCCAACTGTTGAAAGAATTTTACCATGTACCATTCGGTTACAGATAAAGGAAGATAAACTGACAAGTCAGCGCAACAAGAAGCTAAAAGAAAGGACGTAAGTCTTCATCAGCCGCCGAGTGAGAGTCCTAACTGAAATATATCTGCCCGGACCTGTCAAAAACTTCGCCGGTCCTCGACTTCCTGTAGTTAGTGGGACTTCATCCGAACCCCTCGTGGATCGGAAAGCGTTCAAAAATATCGGATAATCCGTTCATTGTTACTTGTTATAAGTTCAATTTAATTGTGATTGGCTCAATTTATAATGCTATCATAATTAATTAATCTTAACTATAGGTTTTATGAACATGAAAAAAGACTTAGCGAATCCGGCTATAAACCCCCCTCCAATGAATTCCATCAAAATAAAAATCCTCCCAGAGCTCGCACGATTCTCCAATCTTTTGTTCGATACTTCATTGCACATTGAACTATTAATATTATTAATTTCCTACGTTAAAGTCTTCAGTTGAATACTTGTTTAACTACGATGTAAGCAATGCATGCATCATTGTTTACTGTGACTGAGTTTTTTTCTATTATGTGTACCAACTAATTCTGGCCTTCAATGCGTTTTATTGATTTTTATTAAAATGTGGAAGGAAAATTTTTTTATTGACTGGTCTTCTGAAGCACTACTTGAAAACTGGAAATAATTAACATCTCGTACTGTAACAAATCTGTATTTGTATTATTGGATGTTTTTAATATTATTAGTCTCTTGCCCTACAGTATCCATTAATAATACCCCACTTATTCCTGTCGAACAGATTCGTTACTTAGGACTACATCTCGTCAAACGACTGACATGGAATCCTCATACAAGACTAAAAAGACAAGAAACTGCTCGTCGATTCCGACTATTACAACATTTACTAGACAAACGGTCTAAATTGCCAATCCATTACAAAAGACTGATCTACATGTATATTATAGGCCTATCTGGACATACAGAATTGAGCTTTGGGACTCCAATAAACCATCAAATTCCTCCCGAATCCAATCCTTACAGTCCATAATCCTTCGTAAAATCCTTAATGCTCCTTACTTTGTCACAAATCAAGTAATGTTCCATATGTTGCCGATTTGGCCAGAACCCGATACCATTCTTTCCATGATAAACTTCTCAACCACCCAAATCCACTTGTTTCTAACCTGGCTTCTCCTTCATTACTTAATAATCCTCTTAGGCGTCTGAAAAGAAGATGGCCTCGAGATCTTCTCTAGAAAT
>NW_027112031.1:1361906-1365925 GCF_000696795.3 Halyomorpha halys
TATACTAATGTAATCATCACTACTATATTCGTTTTCCTTTTATTTCAGTTAATGAAATATTCCTTAAAATTATCCTAGAGGATTTTTTATTTATTTATTTGTTTTATTAATACCTTTATCGTTGGTTTTTATATTTTCTGTTTCTGATTTTCGTTTAAACTTGAAAATATGAATATTAGCAGAAATAGTACCTTTTCATTTATTATTTTTAGTTTACCTGTATTCGATTCTTTATCATATTTTGTTTTTATTATTATTAGAAGTTAGTCACCTTATGTTTTATGATATGACATATAGTTTTATTTTATTTGTTCTATTTTTGTTTTTATATATTCTGTTAATTATTGCTTTGAATTTTTTATCTTTTCAAATTTATCATTTTTGTTCATTATTCTGGGGATTTAAAATTTAATTTTAATTTTGTATTTTACTCTAGGGCTCTAAAGCCTAATTTTGGTGCCTGTAATATTATTCAAAAGTGTTCAGTCCCAGAATAAATAAAGAATATTATTATTGTTTCAAATTGTCTTGTTTTTTTTTTCAATACCGTCTAAGCAGGAAAAAAATCAAGTATTTATCCTAGAATTTTAATTTGAACTTCAATTTAATGGCTCTACAAAAACAATATAGTCACTTTTCCTCTAAATTGAACTAATTTTTTATTCCGTCTATGCTCTTGCAAAAATCGTTCTTCATCAGTTAAAATACATTTTTAAAAAATCCATCTTATATATAAAATAAAACATTACACAGTGATCACTAAAAACTTTTTTATATAACAGAGAGATTATATTAGAAATAAGGATAAGTGTATTGAATAATAATTAGTATATGAATAATATTATAATATTAATATAATAAAACATAATATAAAATTCAGAAAGGAAAAAAATAAGCCTCATTCAGGGAGCTCTCAGTAATAGCATTGAGAATGAGGTGTTGAGTTAATGGTGGCGGGATGGGTTCAAGTGATAAAAAATGATGACCTATATTTGAGGAGTAAGTTTTTTAAAATATTTTTTGTTTCATTTAGAGGTTTAAATAAAATATTTATAAATTATTTGGGATTTATTTATGTACAATAAAAATGGGTTACAAATGTTGTTGTTGATTGTTGCTTAAAGGCGTAAAACCCTCTGGTCATCAACGCTTATGGCACGATAAAAGTAAAAAAATAAATAAATAAATAAAAATTAAAAAATAAATAAAATTGAAGAGGAGTTATAATTTATGTAATTATGTAATTTTAGCTTCCTCATCTGTGAGAGCTTCTGATAAATTTGGGGTCAGTCCTATCCTGTTTATTATTGGCAGATAGTCAGTACATTCTTCTTAAAGTATGTCTAATCGTGAGAATGGACTGACAATATTTGCACGTTGGAGGTGACAGTTTTCTGATCAGGTGAGAGTGCGTGAGGAGAGTATGACCTATTCTCAAGCGGGTTAGAGCAATTTCCTCCCTGCGGCTGTTGCGGTAGGATGTTGACCATTGTTTTACTGATCATTTTATTTCTTTTAATTTACTCATAGAACTTTCATCCCATTTGGCTCGCCTGATACAAATGTGTTTAAGATACAAAAAATATTATTCATTTATAGGTAAAAAAATAAATAAATAATAAAATCAATTCCATTCAGGGTATAAAATTATATAAAAGCTGTGAACGTATAAATACGTTAGATAGTCTGAATATCATTTATGTATATTAAGATTTAAAGTATAATGTATTTTTATTAGCGTTACGTCAACCAATGAAGTAATATTTTTGACTGATTCAGTATCTAAGTTATAATATAATAACCAATCATGGATGAGGTCATGAATTGTATTTATATTCTAGTATGTAAGACCCTTTTTTTTTAATTTTAATTTTTTTTTTTTAATTTTAAGTTTTTTTTTTTTTAATTTTAACACCAGGCGTGTTTAAATTGCCTCTAGGGTAGAGAAAAATGCACATAATAAAAAACATTTTTTGATCAATAAAAAAAAATCCTTAGTAAGCGTAATGATGAAACTTTAATCATATATACGATTATGGATAATGTTTAAAAAACGTAAGCAAATATTTACGGTATGGATGTTGACAAACTAAAAGTTTATAAGTAGCGTAAATAAATTTTAAAATTATATTAATAAAAGTTATTGGACAAACAATAACCTCTGAAACACATTTTTTTAAAAAAATTCAAATTCCTATTGAAATATACATAGAAATATTTTTCAATTTGAGTGAAAATAATCTCAGATTCGTTGAGCTCTCTAAAACGTTTGAGAAACATGTACCCCGAACTTCCACTCATCATAAGAATTCAATCTTTTCTTCTAAAATTATCACATTAAGGTAAATCCATTATTTTCATATGGGCTCCAAGCCACATTGGCATTGTTGGTAACGAGCTCGCAGACAAAGCTGCCAGAGAGGCACTCACGCTCCCTGGCCGAGGCACCGCCGTTCTTACCCCATTAGAGCTCAGTACACCCCTTAAATTACAAATATTAGAAAAATGGCAGGCCAAGTGACATGAAAGCTCTCCAAGTAAATTAAAAGAAATAAAACGATCAGTAAAACCATGGTCAACATTCTACCGTAACAGTCGCAAGTAGAAAGTTGCTCTAACCCGCTTCAGAATAGGTTATACTCTCCTCATGCACTCTCACCTGATCAGAAAACTACCACCTCCAACGTGCAAATATTGTCACTCCATTCTTGCGATTAGACATATTTTTGAAGAATGTACTCACTATTTGCCAATAATAAACAGGAAAGGACTGACCCCAAATTTATCAGAAGCTCTCACAGATCAGGAAGCTAAAATTTCATTAGTGTTTGAATTTTTAAAAGCACATCGCCTTCTTTCTAAATTATAACTCCTCTTCAATTTTTATTTATTTATTTTTTTATCATTTTTTTTAAAACTTTTATCATGCCATAGGCGTTTATGACCAGAGGGTTTTACGCCTTTAAGCAAGAATCAACAACAACAACATCTTAAACACAACTATTCATTTTTCAAGTTTTAATTGAAAAATTTACATTTTTTGTTGTAAATTTTAAAATTATATTCATGCTTCCTATTAAATTGTAAATTGGTAATTTAAATTAAAAAAAAAGGAATGATTATGTTTAAGATATCATTTTACTATAAGTTTAATTTTTTATTTATTTTTTTCTTCTATTTCTTATGTTGTCATTATTTAATTCAAATATCCGTAAATATGGTGTGAATGAGCTCTATGATCCCTATTGCCATTGTCTAGAAGATATAAGATGTAATAGTAAACAATAAAAAACTGGGAATTTGTTTCTGTTTGTATATAAATTTAGATTTTATTTAATACGATTGGTTACTTTTCCTCACAATATCTTAATAAATTTTGAATAATAAGTATGTTATAAAAAACTCAGATTTGGTTTACATCCAAATAGATAAGCAACTTTTTTTCAAATGACTTTTCTGTTTCAAAACAACTATATCTCTCAAACATGTGTTCAATCATCAGTTAAGTATGATGAACAGAATAAACCGGTATGTTTCCCTCCCCTCTAAAAAACTGTTTGATGACAACCTAGGTTAATTGGCAGAGGCCGGAGAAGCAATATTTCGGAGCTAATAAGACTGAGCTAACTCAATCTTCGCTGAGGGAACATCATATATGCCACCATTTCCTGTTACATCCGCGATGGAGCCTTCAACGCATCAATTTAAAGCGGGAGGTAGCATTGGAGAATTTCAAATTATAATGGCCCTGTATACAGCCTACCTTTGCACCAGGATCCCTTCGCTTCAAATCTAAAACAGTAAACAAAATATTAACTACCTCCATATAATTTTATTTCTTGTTTGAGACAGGTTTGGTTTCCAATTATATTAAGAAATATTTATATTGTCTCATACATGATTAACAAATTTTATTTCATTCTAGTCATTATGAATTATTTTCACAAAGACATTCTGAATTATAAATTATCCTACTTTATTTTATTTTTTTACATATATTTATTACTTTTTTTTTAAAT
>NW_027112031.1:1366345-1378382 GCF_000696795.3 Halyomorpha halys
ATGGGTGGCACTCACAAAAAATAGGCGTGGGAGTGACGAAAAAACCACGTCAAGAAACGCGCAATGTATTTCCTAATACTAGGAATATTACATCCTAATATTAGGAAATAAATAGCGCGAGGACTTAGGCCTCCATGGTCTGTTGTCCATAGAATAATAATAAATTACTTGTGTATGTGACAAAAATGTATTTGTATTTTTTATATTTTAGGTATGCTAGTGAAAAATTATGGAAAAAAACAACAAAAAAAGAGGAAAGATATATTGGGTTGGAAGAGAAAATATGAAAACAAAAATGATTAAAAAATTAAATAATTAAGTATAGAATAAAGAAAAAAAGATAAAAGAGCCAAACCGATATTATATATTGTTTACTTGTTGTAAGATTTAAAAAATATATCTAATTAGATTCCAGAAATCCTTACAGTCCAAAATCCTTCGTAAAATGCTTAATGCTCCTTACTTTGTAACAAATCGAATCATCCATCAGGACCTCAATGTCCCCTATGTTGCCGATTTGGCCAGAACCAGATACCAATCCTTCTATAGTAAACTTCCCAACCACCCAAACCAGCTCGTTTCTAGCCTGGAGAAGCCATATTCACTACCTAATAATCCTCTTAGGCGTCTGAAAAGAAGATGGGCTCGAGATCTTCTCCTTTAGAAGTGTTTTTGGAGTTCTATCAATGGGTAGATTCTCCACATGTTTGTATCATGTCATAATATCACTTACAGCAAATTTACTTGATGTGTATATATGTATACAGTTGTAAATAACAATAAATAAATTATTAAAAAATATATATATTATTAGTCTATATATTAATTTTAATTTTGTATTTTACTCTAAGGCTCTAAAGCCTAATTTTGGTGCCTGTAATATTATTCAAAAGGATTAGCTCTTTACAGCTAACATTGTTATGAAAATCCTGCTACATTTTCATATGCACTATTCTGCATTTTTTTTTAATAATTCAAACTACGCCCGAAGATGAAATTGTTGGACGGATGCATTTTCTAATTACAAATATGTTTTTTTTTTTGCTTGATTTTACGATTTTGCTTTCTATGTATATATTTTATTTAAAATTTTTATTATTTATATTTTATGTGTTTATTTTATTTTATGTTTGTTAAAGAGAGAAAATAGGAATGATGTATTGGGTTTAGGGAGAAAAATAAAATTAAATATATAGATAAATCATGAAAAAAATGAAGAATAAGGAAAAAAGCATAACTAAATTAAAATATAGAAGGAAAAAATAGTGGACACTATATATATCTTATACATCATATATATCTTATATATTTCTTATACATCATAGAATTTTATGGGTAATAGGAAAAATCATCCATATCAAAATTCTTAACTAACTCATTCGTATAAAATTATTATTTTTTAAATTTATACTGTGAAATATTTAAGTATTGATAAATTAGCAGTTAACAGAAAATTGTATGCTTAGTAAGCTGTGTTTGATATCAGGGTTATATTCGCAATAACAATTTTGAACAATTGTATATAATATGACTGATTTACTATCTAGCTTATAATTATATTCGTATTTAAATGCAATGATACTATCATTTATAAAATAATTGATACATGTTTAAAAAAAATAATTCCAATATATTAACTGTAATGCCTCCGACTGTTTAATGTTTGCAGTTTTTATACGTAACTTCATTGTTTTTATTTTTAATAATTACAAAGCGAAATTTGTTACCAATTATTGTATTGATAAGTTAAACAATAAAATTTTCACTTAAAAATAAGTGCTTAGAACATTTAAATACGTTTTGTCGTAATTTTTTTTTCTTTTGCAAGAACATTATGAACTCTGTTTGAATTTTGTAATCTGGATTCTTTTTGCAGGGAATATAGAGAGAATAGATGCCGTATATAAACTTACGATCAAGCCGTAAAGAGAATATTATAGAAGAATCGGAAAACAGAATACGGAATTCAAATGGGAAACTTTAACGGTCTCCTCGTACTGTAGGAGGTGAAATTTGATTCAGGAAACTGCTAGCGATAGTATGATAAAAGAAACAATAATTTTATGTAAAAATATGCATATACATAAAAACATCAATAAATATCTTTATAGGAAGTGAGTGAAATATGTTGAACCAATAATTTTCGGTATAGACAAAAGAAATGGCCAACAATCGGAAATCTGATTCTTTATTAACTTTTTATCTGTTTTATTTAAAATATTTTTCATATTCCTCAGCTATGACATATTTGGAAAGGTAAAAGGATGGAAGTGTGAAGAACCGAGGAAAAGACAAAAAATGGCTGTCCTAAAAAGGAGGAACCAGCCGTCACTCTCCCAATGTGATATGGATAAGGTTTTCTCTTGAAAATATATACCACGCTTTTCCGACTACCCACTTTGAATTTTCATATTTTTCTCATATTTTCTCAGGAAACCATATCATATTTCTCAGAAAAAAATAGATATCAGGGATGGGATAAGTGGTCACAATTAAGATGAAAAGTAATTTTTATTTTTCTTAAGCGGTATTAGACAATAATTATGATAAGGTGAGTCTATCGACTCTCAAATTGAAGCTAGATAAATATAACATAAAGTAGTTTATAATCATTAATTTTTTGTTTTATCATTTTAATATAATATTCTCGTTAATTAGCAAAAAATTAAAGTTTTTGAAAACCTCAATCTCAGAAACTATTGAAGGTATTATTATGGCTGAAATTTTTAAACAACATTATGTTACATTGATTAATAATAAAATAATAGATACAAGTTTAAAGATAAAGTTTTTATTATTTTTGTTGTGCGATAAATATTTAAAGTCATTGAGCACGAAGTCGAAATGAGCAAAAGTTTAAGGCATTGTAGGCAACATTTGGAATTTATTTTTATAAATAACATAATTATTTATAGTATGAAATTTTCTATAAATTGGTACAACACAAGATTTTTTTTCTTTTTAAAAAATAATATGGTGGCCTAAAAACCTTTTTGCACGCTTGAATTTTTCTAGAATATTATTGAATAAAAAAAAAAATTTTTTTGTGGAAAACTATAAAGTTCCTCTGATCGAAAGTACAATTTATTGCTCTTTTGTATTTAGAAAAATATTTAGATTTTAATTTTTTCAAGTTTTTATACGAGTATTATTATATTGTATTTTTTCCGATTTTCGCTAAAACGGCTCTTATTTTTCTAGATTAAAAAACTTTATTTATTGATAGATATTACAATCGATAGTTATTAGCGATAACTGATCACATTCGGACTAAAATAAAATAGTATAAAAAGAAAAAAAAGTACATAAAAATAAATAAAATCTCTCTTAAAATATATAGAAACAGAAGGATAAAGAAAATGAAAATAATCAAACTATGAGCATGGAAAACCAAATAAATAAAATTAAATAATCTCTCCAAAACGGCTCTTTCATACATAGTATGTAAATTTTATCCTCATTGATATATTCTAACAGGGTTTTAATGGTAAATTTTCAAAAAAATTTCTTCTAAAATAGCTTAAATTTTGTTTATTTGATAATGATAGTGAATTATCATTGTTAGGAATAATAATCAACGGAAAAATGTAAAATAATAGTGAATGTTTTAACTAACTAAAGGAGAAGAAAAGGAAAAATTCAGGAATCCGATTCAAACAGGAAAAACCGAGACCCATTCCATTTCAGCTTCGCTAAGTTGTTTTTTTAATAACGAAATTTTATAGGAAGAGAAAAATATTTAATGATTTTTTCTTTCATAAATGCTCCCACTAATCGATTTTTCATGCCCAAAAGCCTGTATCAAAGAAGTTTTTACATGATCCCTCCGTGGAATATCGATATCAGTTTTCCATACAGACAGAAACTGCTCATGTTAGGGTATAGAATATAGGATGCTCCCACTACTCTGAACTTTGGAACTACATGTATATGCAAGTCCTAACTTTGTACTTTGCTTTCTGACTACCGATGCAGTTCACAGTTATTATCATAGCTATTCATTAAAACAGAAGTTTATTGCATATGTTAATTAATTATAATTTGAAAAATATCTAAGATAGAAACTCTGAAGTTTGAAATCATTAACGATATTCATCTTACAGTATCTTGCAGTTGAATTAACATTGCTAATGTAAGTACTTTTTTTCTAATTAAGTAATCTTTAACAATTGTCCAATGATGTTTTCGAAACTTTTTCTCACGGTCAAATATTTCAGAGATAGAACTTTTTTTTAATTATTTAATTTATTTATTGCAATTTACAACTGTATAAACAAAAAAAAACGCAGTAAGTAAATTTGATGTAATATAAAAATGGAGTGGTACAGGCATGTAGTGAAACTACCTATTGGTAGCACTCTAATCATATTACTACACTAGAAGGTCTCAAGGCCGTCTTCTTTTAAGGTGCCTCGGAGGATTTTTAGAAATTGGAGAATAAGCAAGGTTAACAACTAGAGGGTTTGTATGGTTAAAGAGCTTTTAATGGAATGATTTATATATGGTTCGGGCTGGTGATTTTATTTGTGTGACAAAGTAGGGAGCATTGAGGATTTCACGAAAGATTTTGGATTGTAAGGTATGGATACGAGAGGAATTCGAAGCTTTAGTGAAGCTCCAAAGTTCAACTCCGTATGTCCAGATAGACCTAATAATTGTCATATAAATCAGTCTTTTCAAATGAATTGGAAGTTTAGACCGTTTGTCTAGTAATTGCAATAATAGTCGAAATCGTCATGCAGTTTCTTGTCTTTTCAGTCTTGTGTGAGGATTCCAAGTTTGTTGTTTGTCCAGATGTAGTCCAAGGTAGCGGATCTGTTCTAGAAGAGGAAAAGCAACATTATTAAAGGATACACTGTAGGACAGTCAGTAGGTTTACCCGACGAAGGGTAAAGGTGGTTTGATGAGATTTGTTGGGATTTATTTTGATCCTCCAATTATGGCACCAATTTTCGTTGGTCGCAATATGGGATTGGAGAGTTTGGATGGTTATTTTTTACTACGAGCACACATGTGTCATTAGAGTAAGTTATGGGAATAATGTTAGGATTGTTTGGAATGACTGCTGTATAGACTGTGTAGAGGATGGGACCGAATATACTACCCTGAGGAACTCCAGCGGACTGAGAGAAGAGGAATGAATAAGTTTACTTTGTGGTTTACTTTGAATAATCAATCAGAGATAGAACTTAAATTTACTTCTGTTAGGATATTGTTAGTAGGGGATGTCTAGTGACTGCAACAAGCTGAATTCTTTGATGAAAGGGATAAAATATATATCTCTTATAGTTTATTATTAATATTAATACTCAGACTTATGAAATATATCTATTAAAAAAATTCATATTAGTCCTCACTGATGCACTTAAAAAGTTACTCACTAATTGAAATTCTTTTTTGATTAGGATTTTATTGATGAATGCAACATTATAACACACTTGTACACTATACATCATTGGATATATGCACAAAATTTCGATCAATGAAATTCGTTAAGGTTTACACTCTAGTAAATCAGGTAATCATCAACAATTTTTATATATATACAACATTGTTCTATTTGGAGAGACAATACCTACTTACGGTTTGACTAGGTTCTTACTGCCTAGTGAGACCCTTGGATCTCAACATGACCGCACCCCGCTTTTTGCCTTAATCAATTATGAGTTTCAATGTTGATAAAGAAATTTCAGTGGGTACCCAGTTGCTGCCAGTGGACATTAATCGAAGTCTCCTGTCCCCGTTTTTGCGACTGATGGTCATTTTCTTAATGATTATTATTTTAATCATTATTAACAAACATTTAACGCCATTCTGATATACTCTTAACAAGTTCGATATTTATCTGAAAAACATGGAGTGAACTAATTATTGCTTAACAGTTCCGCGAAAATAGAAAGATGTGATTATAATAAATAGAGATTAATCTGCAGTAAATAAGAAAAATTTTATATCAGATTATATTAAAAAATCAAAGAGAAAATCCAATTTAAATTAACAAGGGCCAATATACATATAATAAGACACCCTGGACTACATCTGGACAAACGATTAACCCGGAATCCTCACACAAGACTGAAAAGACAGGAATCTGCACGTCAATTTCGACTATTACAGCACTTATTAGACAAACGGTCTAAACTTCCAATTACAAAATACCGATCTACATGACTGTACTAAGGCCAATCTGAACATACGGAGTTGAGCTTTGGGGCTCCACTGAACCTTCGAATTCCTCTCATATCCAATCCTTATAATCCAAAATTCTTCTTAAAATCCTCAATTCTCCTTTCCTTCTCACAAATAAAATAATCCATAAAGACCTTAACGTTTCATATGTAACCTATCTAGCCCGAACCAGACATCAATTCTTCCATTATAAACTCTTTAACCATCAAAACCCTATATTTTCTAACCTGGCTTCCTCTTCTATACCTGAAAATCCTCCGGGGCACCTGATAAGAAGATGGCCACGAGACCTACTAATGTAAAAAAATCATAAGAATGCTACCAATGGGTAATTTCTCTACACGCCTGTACTACTCTATTATTACATACAACAAATTTACTAAATGTATAATGCTGCACAGTTGTAAATTCCAATGAAGATAAAAAAAAATAGAAAACCTTTTCCGCTACAGCCCAGAGGATTATTCAATTGTAAGTGCGTGCTGTTTCTTGTCGGTTGTACAACGAAGTGTTTTGTCCATGTTCACGCTCTAACGCCAACCTTCCTCACAGTTTAGAGCACCCAATTTCTAGAGGTTGGGTGTATCAAAGAAAGGCTGTCGAGTACACAGGTTTGACTCACACCTAACGTTATATACAACAGTAGTAACAGTTTCACACGACTTCCCGTTATTGAACTAGGCTAATATTTAAATAATTTAATATTTATATAGGGGAGTTAGGTGGCTCAGTGAGTAAGGTCACCAACTCCAAGGACCCAGACTCAAATCCAGCTGTGGTAGAAAATTATTGATTCTATTACTGTAGCCGTGAGTCAATCCTGAGGGTTCGGAAGCCCTCCTGAAGCCCACCAAGCCTCAACAAGTTGGTACCCTTAATTGGGAAAAAAATCAGATGGTTGAGCGTGATTATGAACAAATTACCTCCTTGTGCAACTGTTGTTCAAGAAACAGTACTTCCTTACACTACTAAGAACTAAATCCTTGACCCTTCATATTCATAAAGATCTGTAGTGGTATATATTTTTTTTTTCGTACATATGTATATACAAAATTTCCTATCAACTTTTGACTATTTAGTTACCAATTCCGTTTCGGAACACATTTTTTCGAAAGTAAATAAGATATATTTAACATAAATTGTGAAATTGACTTTGAAACTTTGAAAGTAATTTTGCAAGTATAATGCAATTTACTTCTTTCGTCCATAGAATTTCTTTATTTTCATACAAAACAAAAAAAAAAAATAGGGAAAAATATAAATAAAAAGGGCGTTTTATCCTTTTATAACAACACCTAAATTTATTGGTGCCAAATATCTTGGAAATTTTAATTAAAATTTTTGCGGGAGGAATGTTAAAGATAAAAACATTCATTAAATAAGAAGGATATCCATGTAAAATTAGTAATTGTGTTAGAAATTAAATTAAGTTGTTTTTCTTACCCATATTGCTGTTTGAATAGTGATACATCTGAAAGAATGGGGTTTGAGGTATTCCATAGCTTATGGTTAATTTTTAACAACTTTAATAGCTTTAGGAAAATCTGTAAAACAACCTATGTAAAGAAAGTAGGCACAATCTACGATACTATCTTTGAAATACGTCCTATTCTAATAAAATCAATTTTCTGTTTTTAAGAATTGCTATAATCCAAGTAAAGCAGCGATATGGGTATTCTTTGATAATAAAGTTGTTTATGACAAAAAAAAATCTTTCCTTAATTAAGTTTAATTAGTTGTAAAACATTTTATTTGTTTCATCAACAGGTTAGGCAATCCGGTATCCGAAAAAAAATATTTTTGAGGGGAGGGATTTAACTGTTTAAGTTTATCACTAACGTGGCTTAAATTTTTAATAATTATATGGATATTTTTAGTACCCAAACTAGACTAGCAACTGGCATTCAGCCTTGAAACATTTTGCCTATAGTAAAACGATTCGAAATGAAAACAAAGAATTCTTGCATTTTCTCTCATACGCCTTTCTTCATTAGAGGGTACCGCTTTTCTAATCAAGGAGCTATTGAAGGTAAATAAATAAATTTATTGGATATTAAAATAAAATATAATGTTAAATCGATTTTAACCTCGGGATGCTTCACAAAGTTTTTTTTTAATACAGCAACACTACTCTGGTATACAGATCTACCATAAAAAATGTGCTAAAATTATACATGTTTTTTATTCCCTTATATATTTTCATTTTTTTTTCTAGCTTTTTATCGTTCTTTATATATGTATTTTTCATTCTTTCAATTCTGAACTTTTCTCTCCTACTCTTCCGAACATGACTCATCAAATATAAAACAGAGTAATAGTCAAAAGTATAATAAACATGTACATATTTTAAATATAGTAAAAAATATATATACATAAAAACACAACATGGTTGTACACAATAATATTCTAATTTAATTCAGAATATCACTCTAATAAATGTATACAAAAAAATAAAATAAAATAAATAAATTGATTAGGTTAAATTAATAATTATAAAAAGTTATCAATAATAAGAAAATAGATTAATAAATAAACAAATCAGAAATATGAAAAGTAATAAATATATAAATAAATAATCTGGTCACAACTTACACTTACTATAAAAAATTGTATTTTGGGGTTTCTCGAGGTTAAAATGACGATTATCAACTGCCAATAAAACAGCAATTTAACAAAATATAACGAAACCATGTACATTTGAAAGCGATTGAAGATCGCGCGGTCACGGCTTTTTCCGATTCGTAATCCTGTCTTTAATTTTTTCTCCTTTAATTATTTATAAAATTCTTGGATATTTCATTTTTATATATTGTTTATTATTGATAACAACGAGAACTGGTTTTATTTGAAATGAAACAAATTAAAGGTATTTTAGAGCAAGATTTTTTTGTTTTGATTCGTCATTTTAATCCAGTTAAACTATTTCAATTAGGAGAAGACCTATCTGATATTGATGTCCTCTTAACTGTTATTTAAGATAAAATAAAAAATCGATTGATTTACATAGCTTAATAAAAAACAACAGGTTGTTTCTCTATAATTAATAGAGAATCCAATCACTAACGGTTGGTCAATATTAACGAAAATGTTACTGTAACATCTCTACATATGTAATTTTAGTTTCTTACGAATTTTCGTTTTACGCGCGAATACGAATTTTTGCACGAACGTTATACTTCTCATTACTATGCTTTCCATATATACGTAAGTAAAATTAAAAATTCTTGTTTATTATTTTTTTTTTTTTTACGAATGATGTTTTTTATGAAAAGTAATAAATATATAAATAAATAATCTGGTCACAACTTACACTTACTATAAAAAATTGTATTTTGGGGTTTCACCAGGTGAAAATGACGATTACCAACTGCCAATAATACAGCAGTTTAACAAAAGATAACGAAACCATGTACATATGAATGCGATTGTTGATCGCGCAGTCTCGGCTTTTTCCGATTCATAATCCTGTCTCTTATTTTTTCTCCTTTAATTATTATTAAAATTCTTGGATATTTCATTTTCATATATTGTTTATTATTGATAACAACGAGGACTGGTTTTTTATCCTAAATTAAAAAAAATTAAACGTATTTTAAAACTTTTTTTGTTTTAATTCGTCATTTAAACTATTTTAATGAGGAGAGGACCTACCTGATATTGATGTTCTCTTAATTGTTCATTGAATTACAGTTTAATAAAAAAACAACAGAGTTGTTTCTCCATAATTAATGGAAATCACTAACGGTTGGTCGATATTAACGAAATTGTTACTGTAACATCTCTACAATGTAATTTTAGTTTCTTACGAATTTTCGTTTTACGACACGAATACGAATTTTTGCACGAACGTTATACTTTCCATTACTATGCTTTCCATATATACATAAGTAAATTTTTTTTTTTTTTTTTTTTTACGAATGATGTTCTTTTACCATGTTCATTTGGTATCAGAACATCATTCTTATCAGCCCTGCAAAGTGGAGCTAAATGTTGGTTAACAATATAAATAGTTTTCTTTTTCTATGTTGATACCTTTAAAGACCGCCACCTGGACTATCTTCCTCCAATTTACTTCATACGGTCAACTATCATCTTCTTCCAATATAATAAATTTATATTACTACTCATATTTCTGGAAATTTGTTTTCAATCCGCAAAAAATATTTTTCCACATATATACGTAAGTTAAATTAAAAATGTTTTTTATTAAATTTTTTTTTTTTTTTAATTGATACAAGAAAAAGACGGTCAAAATATATTAGTAGTGTTTTCATTACTGACTAACGTATACCAAAAACATTCAATGTGGTAATGAAGAACATTTTTTTTTTTTGTAATCTGAGCTATTAATCTGGGACTTCATTCACGATTGCCTAACTCTTGACCCCCTTGCACTAAAACCACCGGTGAGTGATGGTCCTATATCGCCACTAAAATATTTGTTTAAAACAGGAAAAAAGGACTTTAAGATGTTTTAGTCAAGTAATATTTAAAAAGCGCCTGAAATTGGAAAACGACGTGAAACTCTTTACTCCCGCCCTCCATGGTAGCCTTACTTGACTATGCAAACAATTCTACCGAGTAGGTTGGTCAATGTACATTTCACAATCTCACATGTATAAATCATAGTACAGAAAAGGGAATCCTTCCCGCCCGGACCCGCCTCAATAAGAACCCTGAGGAAGACAGTCCTATATCACATTTGAAATATTTGTTTAAAACTGGAAGAGGAGACTTTAAGATAGTTTATTCAATATTTAAAAAGTGCATGAAATTGAAAAATTACGTGCTAAATGTGCATCTACACTTTGATTGATCTATTGTCCATTAAATATGACGTAAATGTAAAAATTTAGTAACTTGTAATATTTGAAATAATTCATTGGTTTGTTATTCTCAAGCCGGTTCGTGGAAATCCAGAGGAGAGAATGGATACTGTTCCGACACCCGGGAAGATCCCGGCGAGTCCCTTAGGTCGTAACTAAGCAGTTGGCTGTAAGCTTGGAATAAATTGTACAATTTGGGTTAGAACTCTCAAGCGACCATTGAAAAAGTATGTTTCGCAGACCTGAGAGAGAAGTTAAGCATTATCATTCGTATAATAGTATACTAATGGACGCCATTGAGAACTAGGTCACTGTTCCGATAATCCGCTCGGCTATTTAAGGTATTTCAGATAATGTATGGACCAGAGTCATTTATGGTTCTCCTTCTATTTGTAGTCCTCTGTGGGATCGGCAACATTTATCCACGAGATTTTCTACTATCGATTTTTTTTTTATTCAAATTACTATTGACAGAAAAATACATTGAATTATTAGTTTCACAAATTTATTTATGAAATATATAAGGGAAAGTTCTGTGTTCGTGGAAGATTTTGAACTCGAGTTTTCGCCAAAAATACGTTTTGAGGTCCCCTGAGTCAAAATAACCAAGTTTATCTCAAAACCGAAAATTCCTACTGAACTGGAATTACATATTTAGAAAATGTTTTTACCTAGTATATAAGTATACAGCAACATTTTGTTAAAGTAGACCGACCGTAAGTACCGTTATAAAATCAATGTTTTACTTTTATTAAGATTTTCTCCAAAACGGCACTTAATTTTTCGATTAAACTCAGAAAATTAATGTGAAATTAAGTTTCAATTATGGGATAGGTACTATCCTATTTGAAATATTTTGGAAAAAACATATTTAACTTTTGTTTTTTTCTAAATAACTAGCCATCAAACATTTTTATTTGTAATTAATTGTAGTATTGATAGATTTATTTATTGATAGATATTACAATCTGCCACACAGTTGTGGGCAATAGGTAATAGTGATGAATGATCTCATACATACT
>NW_027112031.1:1380231-1384655 GCF_000696795.3 Halyomorpha halys
TGGAAATATACACAATAATGGAATGAAAATATAAATTAGTTGATTACTAACTATGGACAAGACAGTAGTAAATTGATTACATTATTATTTATATAAATATAAATGTGAGCAACAAATAAATGATTTTTTTATAATAATTTATTTATTGTTATTTCCAACTGTATACACATATACACATCAAGTAAATTTCCTGTAAGTTATATTATGACAGGATACAAACATGTGGAGAATCTACTCATTGATAGAACTCCAAAAACATTTCTAATGGAGAAGATCTCGAGGCTATATTCTTTTCAGAAGCCTAGGAGGATTATTAGGTAGTGAAGGAGAGGCCAGGTTAGAAACGAGTTGGTTTGGCTGGTTGGGAAGTTTATTAAATAAATGATACATTCATATACATATAAATGTGAGCAACAAAATATACACCTCATTTTTATTTGTTATGAAAAGTAGACCAATATGAACTATGAAATGATTTGATTGGTAATTTACAGATATAAGAGGAAAAATATTTTTTGCGGGTTGAAAACAAATTTCCAGAAATAGGAGTTGTAATATAAACTTATTATATTGGAAGAAGATAGTTAGCCATACGAATTAGATTGGAGGAAGATAGTCCGGATGGCGCTCAATAAAGGTATCAAAATAGAAAAGGAAAACTATTTTGATACCTTTATTGAGTGCCATCCGGAGACTATCTTCCTCCAATAAAGTTATTATATATCTCTGGAAAGCCAAATACGTCCAACTATAAACTTGTATCTGCTACAGAGAGATGTAGTATTAACCCATCTTCGGATAGGCCATACTCGACTCACCCACTGCCATCTCATGAAAAAAGAAAATGCACCGATGTGTCGCCACTGCTAAAAAGATTTCACCATTAAGCACATTCTTACTGAAGAATCACACCTATTTTATTCAGATTTATAGGAGATGATGAGAGAAGACCCCACAACAATATCAACACTTTTTCACTTTTTAAAAATAGTTAATATCTATGATCATACATAGTCTAACTCCAATTTCAGCCTGTATAAATGGATGCACAATTTAATATAGTAATTGACTTACTACATCAATTCTAATTGTAACTTTATAAAATGTAAATTGTAATTGTAAATTTTTAACTTCCTCACTTTGTAACTTTGTAAACATGTCAATTGTAATCTACTTTGTGAATCCAGTGTAAATAACCCTAGTGATCGAAACACTTAAATAAATAAAAATAAAAGTCTTAATGCTTTGGGTTGTTTCGTTTTTCCAATCTGTTATTTATTTATTTTTTTTATCACTGTAGATTCAACAGCCAATTTAACTTTATCACTTTCATTATTTTCAATATTGATTATTGGTATAACAAATCAGCATTCCATGAATGGTTAGGAACAGAATGTAAAATTTAATTAACTGTTATATTTTCGGGAACTGGAGGATTAAAATAAATTCCAATAAATCCCACCAAATCACATTTACCCTTCGTCGTAAACCTTCGTCAAGCCCTACAGTATCTTTTAATAATACCCCACTCATTCCTGTTGAACAGATCCGTTACTTAGGACTAAATCTGGACAAACGACTGACATGGAATCCTCATACAAGACTGAAAAGACAGGAAACTGCTCGTCGATTCCGACTATTACAACATTTACTAGACAAACGGTCCAAACTTCCAATCCATTACAAAAGACTGATCTACATGACTTTTATAAGGCCTATTTGGACATACGGAGTTGAGCAATGGGGCTCCACTAAACCACCTAATTCCTCTCGAATCCAATCCTTACAGTCCAAAATCCTTAATGCTCCTTACTTTGTTACAAATCAAATCATCCATCAGGACCTCAATGTCCCCTATGTTGCCGATTTGGCCAGAACCAGATACCAATCCTTCCATAATAAACTTCCCAACCACCCAAACCAACTCGTTTCTAACCTGGCTTCTCCTTCACTACCTCATAATCCTCCTAGACGTCTGAAAAGAAGATGACCTCGAGATCTTCTCCTTTAGAAATGTTTTTGGAGTTCTATCAATGGGTAGATTCTCCACATGTTTTTATCATGTCATAATATCACTTTCAGCAAATTTACTTGATGTGTATATATGTATACAGTTGTAAATATCAATAAATAAATTATTAAAAAATAGATATATATTTTCGGGTATCTAGCTTACTTTTGCAACGAGAAATATTAAAATCACTTTTATAAAACTATTGAAACTTGAGTTAGTCAATCTGGAAATCTTGAAAATTAGTATAGGACAGCCTTGACAAGTTAATAATATTGAAATATCTGCTTTGAAACAAGAGGATATTAATTCAACTCAATTTATGGTTTCGAGTGAAAATGTGATGCGTGCATCACACCAAATTTTTTTTCTGAGCATAGTAATAATGAACTTCATGGTCACATGTTTCGTTACGTTATAAGAATTTTTCAAGCTCCTGAAAGATTTGCCTATGGTTAAAGTTATTTCTGGTTTTATCAAAGGTGTCTACGCTTGTCCTATAACTGTGTGTTGTTTTGTTAACCCTCAGAGGGCTCAGTAACCCCTAGGGAAGAAGAAGATAAAATAAGTTAGGTTTTCTTTACGCATGCGTATTTATGTTTAACAAAGCAAACTAGAAGTGGTTTGGGGTTTCTCAGACTACGTCCTTTCTCCTACTATTTTTTCTATGGTATATTTTTTTTTCCTTCAAGAATCAATTGCTTTAGATTTCCACCTCGGTATGCATTTAAAAAAATTATAATTGGCACGAATTACTGTTTAGTCAATTTTTTTCTTCCAAGATTAGTAGTAACCAAAAAAATCAAGGCTTAAGCAAAAAATGACAGATTTTAAGTAAGGGACCCGCCCTTTTTTATGTTATACTAACTTTATTGGCAAAATGTTTCCCGTGATTATTTATTGTTTCAATAATCCAAGTTTTCAAATATCTATACATAGCGTTTATGAATGTCATATTACTGTTTGTGATAAGTAAAAAAGTCAGTTATGGTTATTAAGTAGGCCGTTTTAAATAGAAAAAAACATGAAAACGTTATAAATTGTTTTAAATATATTTTTTCATCAATAATAGTAAAACATTAAAAAAAAAAAAATAAAAATAAAGAATATTGGTTTGTTCTCATTATATCTCTTTAGTGTGAGAATATTTGAGAAATAACAATTAATAACGAATTTTTGTACATAATTAGAACAGAGAATCTCATAGAATATGTCTCTTATCTATTTATTTAACTGATTTCCTTAAAGAGAGGGTATATAATATCCGAAATATTCCATATTAGGTCTCCAACAAGGGTAGACTTCAAACGTGGGATTACTAATTTCAATAAAACCTTTTTTTGGTGATACAAGGTGGAAAAATATTAAACACATGCCTGATATTTCTGGCCAACGAGCTCTAGAAGAGAAAAAATATATTTTACGTAATTTTAGAAATTGTTTATATTATAGTATTGCGCCTTTGTTCTGCTTGTTTTATTATTGTATACTATTTGGTTTGTTTATTTTTCAGTGCAGAACAAGAGAAAATTATTTTTTATCGTATTGAATGGGTTTAGATGTACAAGAAAAACAAATACCACTGAAACAATCTAATGAGATGAGTTTTTAGCATCTTTTGAAATCCTTAAATACGAACTTTAATGGAATTTAACCTGACTCAAGTAATTTTTAATAAATTATATAATCATAATTAATTAATTTTAGTCAATTTTTTTTCTCTTATTTTAAAACTGTGTTTACAGTAATTGATTATAATTTTTCTTTTTCGATGCTTCGGTGAAGCAAACATTATAAATTGATTGAAGAAGATGGTCGGGGGGTGCGGTCAGCAAAGAAACAACATAAATAAACAAATAAATATTTATTTATTCCGATATTTATGACCTGATTTTCAGGTCTTCATCAAGGCTATAAAAACAAAAAGACAGCAACCATCATTAAGAGAGAGAAAAAAATTATACATATATAAAATAATAATAATAAAAATACATAAAAACAAATATATAAAATAAAATAAACAATAGACTATAAATTTGGAAATATACATAATGAACGAAAAAAACAATATTGTAAAAGGAAAGAACAGGGGATAAGAAGAAGTATTTTATAGAAATATTTATCCCCTGTTCTTTCCTTTTACAAAATTGTTTTTTTTTCATAAGGTCCATTATTAATTTAACTAATTCTTTAAACTCATCTATATAACTAAAAGGTTTTTAATGTTAATAATCAATATAACATTCTTATCCACTGTATCATTTATTTATTACTCACATTTATATGTATATAAATAATAATGTAATCAACCTACTACTGTCTTTGTCCATAGTTATTAATCAACTAATTTATATTTTCATTCCATTATTATGTATATTTCCAAATTTTTAGTCTATTATTTATTTTATTTTAT
>NW_027112031.1:1384830-1386476 GCF_000696795.3 Halyomorpha halys
CTGAAAATCAGGTCGAAACGTTGGCATAAATAAATATTTTTTTGTTTATTTATGTTCTTTCTTTGCTGACCGCACCCCCCGACCATCTTCTCCAATCAGAAATCTACGGTTAACTATCTACACCTCATCTTAAACATTATAATATTCAAATCATTAGGACATGGACAGTGTTTCTAACATATCGGTCAAAAATTAAACGCTAAAGTAAAAAATCATATGCTTCAGTTATAATACACATTAAATGAATGCCTGTAAAAATATTAGGACACGATTATGAATATGAAAAACAATCTAAGAGGAGTTTTTAATAATGAATTCAGAGAACTTCTTTTTAATCAAATAAATTTGGAGGATCAAAAAGGCTTGGATAAAAGTTTTACGAACTACAATGCTTAATGATCCGGCGAGTCTTCGGAATTGTCCCAGATCTTTAGAAGTAGTTAAAACGACTTTAAAAACTCCAATGGAACGCCGTTTGCCTACTGAAATTCGATTTGATTTTTTTTTTCTTTTCATTGACATAGAAATTTGTTAGAGAAAAACAAATCTTAGCAGAGTTAGAAGTTTTGTAGTAATTTTTGATTTCAATTTGTCTAACCCTATATAGCAAATACCAATATCATTGCAAATCATTTCAAAATCAATTGCTATACTCGAGCAGGTCATGAGTCTCCATGATTTTATGTCCCGTGATACTCTCCATATGCTAATTTCCTGCCTCATCTTTCGTATTTTAATTATGGCTGCCTTGCGTTTGGTGGATTTTTTAAAGGCAATAAATGCCACCGATACATTGTTTCATCCAGTTTCTCAACGTATCTACCGTTGCACCTTGTCTAGCATGACGAACAGGCGACTATAGGTCTCATAACGGATATGTAGCTACTCGTATAGTTCCTCTACATATATACATTTGAATCAGCTGATCTACTTGATACTGACCCAGGCCGTAACTCCCCCCCACCCTACCAATTTACAGACGATCCTCGTGGACTTATACAACATACAGAACACAGTAAATCACTAAAAGTACTATGTTTGTTAGTGTACTATATTATTCATTATTTATATATATATATACATTTGTATACATTTGTATACATTTGTTTCTTTTTCAGGAGGAAATTGACCATTTTTATAGCTTCTTAATTTTTTCCTCACATCACAGCAACGTTTCGGATTTTTTTTCCCATTATAAAATTCTTTTTTTGTTAAGTAGAGAAAGTATGCATTGCGCTTTAATGACTAATTAAAAAATTTATTACTAGTAATTTAATTTATATTTTTACTATTTAAACAGCTAGTTAGCTATCTTGTTTTCAAAATTTTAGATGGGAACAAAATTTATTATTCTTATTTTTTCTAATCTTAACTTATTTGATGGAAATATATGAATTTGTTAAAATATATTTTTATATCCAATCTGAATACAAGTTCACATTTTTTTTTATTAGTCACAGGTTATTCCTCATTACCTGTCTAAGATTTAACGGTTAAAATCTCTACTTTTATTTATTTTTATAAAATTTTACTGTAATTTATTATAATTAAAGTGTGTTCATCATTTAATCCAGTATTATAATAGTACAGATAATGTGTATACCTTTTAATTTTGTTTTTCGTGTATTTATTCAGTTGGTTTTTTA
>NW_027112031.1:1386526-1388582 GCF_000696795.3 Halyomorpha halys
TATTTTAATATAAGTTTTAATTAAGTGCAGCCACACTGTTTATGGCCAATATATGTTATTGTAAAATTAAAATTACCTTATAATTGTTCTAAACGGACCTAGTCCCAGAATAATAAACTATTTTTCATTTTCATTTCATTTACTTGTTGATTTTGATTTTGTACATTTGTTTCTAAGAAATATGTCTCAATTTATTTTCAATCAAGTTTTATCCCTTTCTCTCACCTGTTTATACATTTTTTTAAAATTTATATTTCTGATCTATCATTTTTTTTTTATTGCAATGTCACTGTTATGCGTTGAGGTATTATATGAACCAAGGTTGGCATTGTAACACGCCTACTCTTATAAAGAATGTACGGTTCGCCTTGACGTTTGATATGCTTTAGATTGAAAATGGGGGGGCTTAAAAAGACAGCCTAAGAGAACTCATGTTGTGGGTAGACGTAGCTCGTTCAAAATATAGCTGTTCCTCCAAAGCTACTGAGGGATCTGCAACAGTGCCTGGGGGAATGCCTTAGTATTCTGGAGTTGTTGGCGAATTATGCATTTTGAGGTCAAACAGGAGGGAGCTTTGCCAAGTTAGTAGCTTTACATAGCCCGCTTAGCAACAGACCCACCTCCTTCAGAATGTTTAGGAAAAGATCAATCGCTTCTCCTATGATTAAGTCTGCCAATATTGAAGAATAGTCTCGATATTAAAATTCATTATCTTCCTTAAATTATTACTAACCAGACAGAACTATTTCAGTTATATTAAAATTATTTTGCAATTTGACTCGCAATAGCGCAGGTACCTTCAACCCGATCATATTTTTATTCTTAGTGTTTAGTAGCTACGTAAATAAGATATTAATATAATATAAAAAAAAATTAAAAATAACCCACTCGTTCTATTCGTTCCAAGAGTATAGTAATTGCATCAAGAAAATAAAAAGATCTGACGAAAATATACAGAAAAATTAGTAAAAACAGAGGAATTAAGAAAACAAAATAAAATTCTTAAGTAAAAGGCTTAAGTTTCATTAATAAAGTAAATAGACAGCCTACTTTCGTCTAGGGGTGGTGTACACACCATCTACGCATAGTGGTAGTGAAGTGGAACTAGAAACTGTAATCGGTCCCAAAGAAACCAAAAATAAATAATATTCCAGTTTTTTTTATCAATAAATTTAAATTTTATCAAATCATACTAACCTAAGTTCATTTCATTGGCCTAAGATAGTTATGTACTCTTTTAAAAAGGTGAAAAATCCCTAACACGAGACTTACTTTGACTGAATAGTAAAGAAGAGTAATACTACCATTAAAAAACTCTAAAACTAAGTAATTGTCTATTGGTGTAAAAATATTACAATAGCTTATAAATAGTAAAGGACTCGGACTTAGGAAAAAGGAAAAGAATTTAGGACTTGAATAAAAATTGTCGGTAGTAAGCCTTTTTTTTTTTTTTTTTTATTAATGACCCCTTTCTGGTCATTTCTGACATACGGAGATGGAGTATCTAGAGGTGATCAATCTATTCTAACCATTGTGGGGGTAAAGCTTTTGATTTCCTGAGACCACCACGAAATAAAAAAGTCCACCTCCAGGCCGGAAAACTCAACTTAACCTAATATCCCTCCTTATTCGTTCTAATATTCGAGATAATATTTCATATCTCCTTAAACATATTAGGGGATCATTACTGATGTCAACTAATAATGAAACTATGTTATAGTAGGGATGGGATATCGAAAGAAAAATATCGATATCGATATCGGATAGCAATATCGATATCGATATTATATCGGAACTAAAATATCGATATTTTAAAATATCGAAATATCGATATCGAAAATTTAACGAATTAAAATAATGATAATTATAAAATGATAATTCCAGAGCAAGACATAGGAAGACATATTTTATGTCATACCTAATCTAAATACATAAGAAACTCTTAATAAATATGAAACAAAGCAACACCACGACAACCATAACAAATATAAACTAAAATATAATTGTTTTATTGAAGAAAATTTAAAAATAGAATATCGATATATTATTTTGATAA
>NW_027112031.1:1389432-1394519 GCF_000696795.3 Halyomorpha halys
ACAAAATATCGATATTTGGATTAAATAACATTGGCAAATCTTTGCCATATTATATTTTGGTACGAATATTTCCTCCTGAATATATGATTATAGTTATATTACATTGGAGTGTATATTATCAATATTTCTTTTATTTATATAAACTTTAGAAACCGATATTTCGATATTATAGAAGGAGAATATCGATATTCCGATATTATCGGTTACTCGATATCAAAATATCGGATATCGGAGACAAAATATCGATGTTTCGATAATATCGATATCGATATCCCATCCCTATGTTATAGTAGTCGGGTGCCACATCTGAACAAAACTCAAGACTATACTGAAAACATATTCATATAATTCCTACACGTACAGATGTACGGAGATTTCTGAATGCCGATATTCATAGTTAAAGGGAATTGAATATACTTACAAGCTTTTATCCAGCTGTACCGTTTAGTGACAGGCATTGGATTACTATACCAAATATCATTATTTATATACAACATCACTAACATGTTTTTGGAGATCTACAATAACATTCTGACTCTGAGAACAAATCGTAGTATGATACAGGGTTATTTTCTCAGTAGGTTTATTTAATTAAATAATTTTTTATTTTTATTTTGAAGTGTAATATCGTCGATGACCTGAGCCATAGTCAGTGTCACCAATATAGTAATAAAAAAAATATTGTTACTCTTTTACAACTTTTTATGGTTCCTACATTTACTCGGTTATAAAATGAGTCAAATATAAATTAAAAATTATAAACAAAAGGGGGGAGGTTGTCTAGAGGTTACCAACCTATATTATCCATGGTAAGGGGCCAAAGTTTTGTTTCGCGGGACCACTATAGGAATGAGAAAAGTCGATCCTCCAGGCCGAATTCGAACCGGCACCGTTGCAGTCATGAGACAGTCGCTTAACTAACTTAGCTACTCCAGCCATGCCTGTCTCTTTGTCGATTCTATCTATCCATCTAATTTTGGGTCCCCACGTGGTCTCTTGCCAAATATCCTGACATTCATTATTATGTAGAGGCATCCTGATGGATTGCTTCAAGCCAAATGTCTTACCTATCTTAACCTCTTTATTTTCATATCATGAGATATTGACTGACCAATCTCTGGAACCAGTTCACTGTTAGTTCTTTTCCTCCATGTGTTAGGGCTCAGATCCCAGTTCGCTCCTATGATTGTAAGGGAGATTTTCCTGGCTGAATAATATAAGAATATCATGTTATTTTAGAAAACCCTTAGCTCCAGAATACAAATAAATATTATATGAATAAATTAAAAATAAATAAAAAATAAATTTAGAGTTGCCCAATGGTCGTAATTAATTCTTTTGGTACAATACATATTTAAAAAGACTATATAAACAATAGCTTAAAGTAAACAATGTGTCAATATTAATAAAAGTAAAGAAAAATATATAAATATATTCAGAAAACGAAATAAAATTAAAATAACTACCGCTTATATTTATTTATATCCTATTTTACTAGCATCAAACAAAAATATTTGTTAAACTTATCCATAGATATTAAATTCTGAGTATTTTATTTGTATATATTGTTTTGAAACAGCAAATCAGATTGTCTACCCTGAAACAACATGCCACCAAATCAAGATTTTTATCCTAAAGGAAGTTATAAACTGTAATTCGACATTGACCCTATGCCTGACGATAGACTGCCTAAGCAGTCTCGCTTCAGTCACGCTAGGTTCAGTGAGAAGAGAAGATGAATACAATTTGGTATCCTATGTAAAGTCATTGGTCGCCCTTATATGTTGTACTCGGGGGTTTAATTGCTTGTCTCCGGATAAATAATTTTTTTTTTTTTATTATTTATTTATTGTAATTTACAACTGTACAAAATAATACAACAGGTAAATATGTAGTATGGTTCATATACACTTGAAAATCTTGGGAAGGAACCACCCATTGGTGGTACTTCAAACATTAATTTAAACTAGAAGGTCCCGTGGCCATCTTCTTTTCAGACGCCTCGGAGGATTATCAGGGATTGTTAAGGATGAAAGATTAAGAATTAATGGGTTAGGATGGTTAAGGAGTTTGGAATAAAAAGACGCATATCTGTTTTGGGTCAAATCTGGAACGAATGGGATGTTAAGGTCTTTATGAATGAGTTTATTTGTGACGTAATAAGGAGCATCAAGGATTTTACGTAGGATTTAATAACGATTTAAACTCAAATTGTATATTTCAAGATGCATAAAAACAACAAGGAAAAAAATATATACAGCCATCTATAAATTAACAAGCTTATCGAAATATTCACTTTGAGCGGCTTATTATGATCTCAAATACTATTCATTAAATAAATTAATAAGTAATCAAATAGAAAACAGAAAAACAAAATAAAATAGCTTCACGTTCATCAAAGTCTTTTACTATAGTCTGTGACATGATATTGCTGGAGTGCGATTTTCTCTTGGTTTTAGCCGGGAAGATCCTCGTAATGTGGAGGTTTCCTTTCATCCCAAAGCATTCTGGCTTCCCATTCAATTCCATTGAAACAAGTTCTGTGACACTGTCCTCATATGCCTTAACCATCTCCAACTCCCTTTATTTGGAATCTATTCGTCACACCGTATGATTGCTTCAGTTATGGTTTACTATTGCTGTAACTTTCCTTCTCAGAGTTTCAAATATATTTTCAGATTCATAGGATAGATTTAAAATCCAATTTTTGCATATTCAACTGCATCCCTGATGGCTTTATGATAATGATAAATCTTAGCTTTGTGATCAACGATCTAAGTTTTGTATCAGAAGTCAGCGTGTATTACTTGCCATTTGAACTATGAAGAGGATGCTAGTGCAGTGAGGCGCTTGACAATTCACCTAATAAAAAACAGAGGACATGATAAAGTCTAATAATAGTCCTTCTCGGCCGGACCGCCCTACTAAGACCTCCCAGGGAACGACGGTCCTATATCACTTTTCAAATGTTTGCTTGAAACGGGAAGAGGAGACTTGAAGATAGTTAAATAGAGCAATATTTAAAAAGTGCATGAAATTGAAAAATACGTGCTAAATGTGCATCTACATTTTGATTGAAATAGAAAAACGGCTTGAAGTATGCTACATGTGCTAAGTATTAAGAAAATTTCTGATTTTCAAGTGGACTTAAAATATGCCAAATATCCTGATACAAATTGGCGCACTACCTATTTTTTTAAGCGAATCCTATTATTAAAAAAACAAACTAAGTTTCTTTATGTTTATAATTTATAAGAATTGTTTATAACAGCTAATTATTTCTTCTGATCCCATTTTAATAGAAATTTGTTAGATACCGGAACATTCTCCAGTACAAATAAGAGTGACAAAGAAATTTAAAAGATAGTAAACAATAACGGTTTGGAGAAAGAGAGCATAAAGGAGAAAATCATGAAGTTGAAAGAGCTAAGCTTCGCAACAGGCAATATTTACAACAAGAAGGACCTATTGTCTAACACAAAAATCAGACATTACAACACGGTCAAAAAACAGTTCATTTTATACGGAATGGACACAACATACCTCTTTAGCCTGGAAAAATTACTGAAAATAGAGAGAAGGATCCTAAGGAGAGTCTAAGGGCCCAAGAAAACACAGGAAGGCTTCAGGTTAAGACCCAATCAGGAAATCTACAGAGAGACCTGGAAACGGAAATAAGAATCAGAAGACTGAGATTCTACGGGAACATGATGAGAATGGACTAAAGGAGACTAAACAAGAAATTCTTTGCAGAATCCGTAAATACAAGAGCGTAGGAGGATATGTGAAGAAATTGAAAGAGGAAACAAAAAAATTGAAATTAACAGGTAAAGGGTGCCTGGATAGAGAACAGAACGGGAAAAAATTGAAAGAAATTAATGTCCTTTGCAGAAAATAAAGACAAACGAAAGGGTACTGCGTGGTAGGAAGAGAGGAAGCAAAGGCACGTAGAAATAATGAGAAAGTACTAGGAAAGAAGAAAAGCAAAAATGAGAACGGAAAAGTAGTGATATTCGCGTGGTCTAGAAAGGCAGTTCCGCGAAAAAAAAATACGGTTATTAAAATTGGAATTCATTTTTCGTAGATTATTTCACTTACTTGCAATTTGAATTCAAATTTCATTTATGGTTATATTCATATCGCCGTTTTCTGTAAAGATCATATGAATGAATTCCTTTATAATTATTGAATATTGTCTTCGATTCAGACAGATTTAATATTTGGCAATATTACTCTTGATTTATTATAAATGTTTGACAAATGGAGCATGGAACAAATAAGTCTTCATCCAATGCTGTTTAATGTTTGATATGTGGTGGCTCCTACTCGTATGCTCATTTCCCATAATAGAGCGGCAAAATTTAATAATAATCCAGTCTGTTTATGAATTTATCTGATGAGATGGTCCTTGGTTCACTAGAACGGAATATTGAGTACATACCTGTTGGACTAAGCGATATTGCATTCCATTGAGACAGGGAAATATAACTTGGAAATGATAGAGCCAACTCAGCGGGTAGGCCTTTGTTTGACCATTAGCACATGTGTGTCAGCTCCAGGGTCGTTAGTGCGTCTGCTCCACTTGTACCAAACCAGATGTTGGATCTCACCTCATAACGATATTTAAATATTTAAATTTTATTGTAATATGTTCTAACTGTTTATAGGAATAAATTTATATGGTTTTAGTTGACCCCACTCTCTCCCCCCAAAAAAATTAACTTACAGGTGTTAATGTAGATAATGCCTCCTTGTAAATCTTGTTGATATATATATTCAATCGGAGGCTGCAATATTCCTTTGAAAAATATTAATACGTTTTTTGGTGGTTTTCATACTGTTATTAAACAACATTTCCTCCATTAAACAACATATCACAAACTTTTATTGCTAGATTGTCTCTTTAGAGAAGTGTAATCTTAAATTTGTTCAAATTCTGCCTATGATTAAAATACAAATATCAGTTTTAATTATTAATCTCTTTCTTAGTCGTTCTTTCCGATAATGTGCCCGGGAGGGAGGGAGGGAGAGAGGGAGAGAGAGTGAGAGAGTGAGAGAGAGTGAGAGAGAGTGAGAGAGGGTGAGAG
>NW_027112031.1:1394569-1397092 GCF_000696795.3 Halyomorpha halys
GAGAGAGAGAGAGAGAGAGAGAGAGAGAGAGAGAGAGAGAGAGAGAGAGAGAGAGAGAGAGAGAGAGAGAGCAATAGAGGAGGCCTAGACTCTGCCATGAGTTGTAGCATCCATGATGATGATGATTGTTCCAGTAGACTTTTCCCTATTTTTACTGATAAGAGTCCCAATGTTCTTTTGTAATTACATTGTTTTTCATTTTTACCATCCTATAATAAAACTAAGTCTTTGATGTACTCTAAAAATAGATACCATTAATATGCCTGAAAAAAAGAGCTAAATATTTTTATAACAGTAAATATATGTTTTTAAAATTTTATTTCAGTCAATTCATTGAATAAAATTAATAGCTAGCTATATGATAAATAAATATTCTGGGACAAAACATAATGTGTTGTTTCATAAATAAAAATGTTTTATTGGACGTATTAATTTTTGTTTTTTAATAATAATTTTTTTAAACATTACTAATATATTTATTTATAAGGCAACCCCGTACAAATAGAGTTAGCCCGTGAAATACATGAAATAGATAATCAATTGTAGAAATTTTACAAAAATGATGAGTTAAATTGTTTATATTAGCTTATAACAATCAATATACCCAAGCTGGGCTATCCACATTCATTAGAATAAAACAATAAAACAAAAACGTCACTTCATATTTAATAATATTAAAAAACAAAACCAAAACTATAACTGGGACGATAGGTGTCCAGCTCTAAGCAAAAGGTTTTGGGTTACATGTATAAAAAACAGTTTAAGGTCCAATCCTGAGGGTACAGACAGAAATTCATACAACTGATTTCAGCATATTCCAAAGTATATTTTTGTGGACCGATAGTTAGAGTAATTGCATATTTACCGAAGAGTCGTAGTTGGGCAATTATTCTCATGTGTGTTATAGGGCAACTGATTTTTAGGTAGCTTTGAGGAGCATCCGTTTTAATGAAGAACCTACTGTACCACGGGTCTTAGGTCGATTCTCGTATTAACAAGAGGTTTTTATCCTTGACAAATTCCTTGTATCTATTCAATAACTCCCCAATTCTAATTTCGATACATTAAAACATTAATAAGTAAGATAGCATATCTACAGATGTAAACCTTAAAAAATAAATAACTATAGAGTCTGAGAATGCACCTTTGAAATAATTATTATTTTGAGGTATAGGGTCACTTTTTCCAATAAAGGAATTTTATCGATAAATGCACTGGAAATAAATACTAAGAAACATCGAGATTTTACCTATCGATTTTTGAACTACTTGTTTTTAACTATGTTTTCTTTATTACTGTAATGTTTTACATGAATTTCATTCAAGTTTTCGTTTCCCTTTCAATATTCTCCCTATGATTTTTCGAACTTTAATCAGAAATGACCTGAGAGTTGAACCAAACAATAACAGTTTTCATAACTATCTGATAAAATTGAAAGAGACAAGATTAAATGTCATGACTTGTTGAAAGAAAGGGTTCTAGCAATTTGGTGATTTCATCTCTTGTGAGTTATTATCTGAAAGAAGGAATGAAAGGATTCCTCCCCATTTTTTCCCACTTCCACCGCGATTTTTAAAATTAGCAATTGATCAACGGGCTATTATTGTAGGTGATGAATTGGACAAGTTGGGCGAAGGACCCCTAGCCAATGAATTAAAAGCATTCTTATCAACATTTGACAATTTCTATGCTTCTGTTGGCTCAAATAAATTTATCTTATTCAATGAAATATTCTCTGAATCAAATTGAATGAGTAATAGAATTTAGTTTATAATTTCCTCAATTAAGGGAGTTATTAGCGAAATAAAAGGGAACTGTTAGGAAAGGTAAACACTTAATAATTCAAAACTGTATGAGAAGCCATTAATTATCATAAGCTACCGTTCATACTTTTTAGATTAAAAAAATTTCATAAAATCGTCTTCATAATAAAATAATACAACTCTGATCTTAAATTTTGTAAAAATTTAATAAATGGATATGCCACAAATGAATATGCCATATATCGATGGAAACACATTAGATAATTTAAAAATGATTATTAAATTTACAATTATTGTTATTTCAAAAAAATTAATTCAATTATTGTCCTGTAGGAATCAAAAATCAAATAGTCCAAAATTAGGGGACTTTTTTAATTGATTTTTTTTTATCAGTATTTCACAAATTTTATATTTCTGGCAAATAAGAAATTTTTCCTCATAAAGTAGTGGTCTAAATTTGTTAAAGTTTTTAAACAGTTATATAAACATATTAACACACATTCAGTGCTTTTTATTAATTATAACATAATAATACAACCATACAAAAAAAAATTTAATTCGTGAAACATTTTAAGCTTTAAATATGACTTTGTAAACAGATCTTTTATATATATATATATTTTTTTTTTTTTATTTATTTGTTGATATTTACAACTGTATAAAAAAAAATACAACCAGTAAATTTGATCATAATAACATAATGATATGATACAGGATGTAGAGAAACTACCCAGTAGTAGAACTCTAAAAACAGTTTACA
>NW_027112031.1:1397202-1397671 GCF_000696795.3 Halyomorpha halys
AATGGAAGAGGAAGCAAGGTTAGAAACGAGTGGGTTTGGTTGGTTAGGGAGTTTATTAATATATGTATATAAAATTAAAATCTGTACTATTAAAATTCACAAAGGGTCAGGAGTTTAGTCCTTTGTAGGAAAGAACTATTTCTTTAACAATTTTCTACAGGCAATTTTCTCATGTTCACCCTCTACTACTAGATTTTCCCCAATTAAGAGTATCCACTGTATGGATGCAATGACCCAGGAGAGCTATCTAACCCAGAGGGATGAAGCCCAAAAAAAAATTGAAAGTGATTGATTAAAAGAATTTTAAGAAAGTGTACCTTATAATAAAATTTCACCTCCCTTAAAGCATTTTAAGTATTTAGAGCTCTATACAGGAGGCAAATTTACGTCATCGATGGTTTCATATGAGAAAACCTTCATGTTGCAATATATTACTGTAGATTGCTGCATTGTTGGTTTAGGAAATCCC
>NW_027112031.1:1397926-1399852 GCF_000696795.3 Halyomorpha halys
TTGTTGGTTTAGAAAATCCCTGACAGCTACAGTAACAGAATAAATAATAATCTGTCACAGCCACTCTTATAGTTATAGTTCTCGAAAAAATAAACAAAAAAAAAAAAACTGAGAATATAGGAGTCAATATTACAAAAAAAAGTTGAAAGTGATTGATTAAAAGAATTTTAAGAAAGTGTACCTTATAATAAAATTTCACCTCCCTTAAAGCATTTTTAGTATTTAGAGCACTATACAGGAGGCAAATTTACCTCATCAATGGTTTCATATGAGAAAACCTTCATGTTGCAATATATTACTGTAGATTGCTGCATTGTTGGTTTAGGAAGTCCCTCTCTTCTCTGTTTAACTATTTGTCAAAACCTTGTAAATTAACAGCAGAGATTTTCGAAGCATCGTGAAATCTTCCATGGTTCAATCAGACTCTTATGTTAGCATTCCCTTTGATTCTTAGTGAAGCAAGTTGAGTGATGTTTAGCCTTAGACAACACCGGTGAAGATACTCCTCATGAGGTCCTCAATCATGTTTCCCTTTATTTGAAAAGCCTTTTGACAAACTAATAAGTCGCCTGCCTTCATGCTCTTAGGCCAAATATAGAGCCTAGGGTCTGAAACATACAGTTGAAATTCCCTTGATTGTTTAATTTGCTTATAAATTATTTATTCCAAACTAATAGAAAATGCAAGGAATTAAGAGCTGTTCTATTTGGATTAAAATATATTGTTTCTAGTCACTTCATTCGAATAATTCAAGTTTTTTATCCGAGATGTTACATAATATGATACAAGATAGTTTCTTCAGACAGATTTGTTTATATCAATATACCAAAGTTTGATGTTTAAAGACTTCTTGTAACCAACCAAACCCACTAGTTTCTAACCTGGCTTACTCATCAATTCCTCAGAGGCGCCTCAAAAGAAGATGGCCAAGAGACCTGCTAATGTAAGAATGTCATTAGAGTGCTACCAATGGGTAGTTTCTCTACACGCCTATGTTACCGCATTATATCTTAGATCGAATTTATTGAATTTAGCAGTTATAAATTTCAATAGACATATTAAATTTAAAAAAAAACTTCTTTTACTTCCCTTCAAAAGAACCCTACGCTCCTCATAAAATAAAAAATATATGTTGAAATAATATAAAGTATTCTCTGAAAATAATAATCATATTTTCTCATAAGCCTATTTCATACTACAGGTAGGGAATGGAAAAAGGTCAAAAACTAAATAAAATTAACTAAAATCTTGCCTGAGTACATTACCAATAAGTCCATTTCATTCGATTGGAAAATTAGATGCAAAATTTAAAAAAAAAAAATCAAATAATTCTTATTTTCAGTAACAATTTTTCTTTAAAAGTCTGATTCGTAGTTTTACGTTTGATTTATAAAATCCCTTACATTTGAAATTAGAATCACCACAAAAATTATATCTTCTGCTCAGACAATTTTAACAGTTTCGTTAAAAAAACTATGGAAACGAGTGTAAATGTTCGTTTTACAAAGTTTATAAGACTTTTTTAGTTTCGATTACATACACAAAGTTAAAATAACACAATAAGCAAGCGCATAATCACAAAATCATTTTGATTTTGATTTTTAGCACCTCCGAAAACATATATATGCAAGATTACGATCATAAAATCGATTATATTTTCGTTTTTAATAAATAGTAAGAGGACGAGTAATATGTAGTTGGGGTTGTAAAAAAATTTCAATGGAAATACACGTTTTAAGGCCCTCTGAACCCAAAATAACTAAGTGGCAAAAAATGATCTGTGTGTGTGTGGGTATACTTTGGAAAACTTAGTTAAGAAACAAAAAGCAGTTCAAAACTTACCTATTTATGGTACTTGAAGCTATAATAATATCAAACTTGATTTTTCAAATAATTAGAAAATATTACTAGAAAAAATTAATTCTA
>NW_027112031.1:1400034-1404239 GCF_000696795.3 Halyomorpha halys
TTTTATATAAATATTTCGAATTATAAATTTATTTAATAACAATAGACAAATTAATAAATAGTTTTAATACAGATATAACCTAATATAAATTGTGATTTCTCATGTTTTAATAAGTGAAGAAAAAATATTTATTATTTTAGAAAATAAGGTATTCATATTAAAATTTAAAAAAAAACTTGAATTATTACCACAAAAAGCTTCAATTGAACTAAGATAAATTTCAGTTTTAATAAAACATTTTTACATATTTTTCTTTCTTTATTTTATTAATTCTTTATATAATAATTCATTGGGTTACAGTTTTGCTATCCGAAACGGGGTTAGTTTGTATCAACATAAGAACATATAATAATATGTTATTATGCATATAATCATATTATTATATGGGCGACTAACCACGAAGGTCAAGAAACGTGCGATGTATTTCCGAATACATCGCGCGTTTCATGACGTGATTTTTTTGTAGGGTGGATTTGTCACTCCCACGCCTATTTTTGGTGAGTGCCGCCCATTGGCTAACGGGCCTCAAAAATGCCCGGGGGAGTTTTGTATTATTTTATGCTTGAAAAAAGCCCGGGTGGAACCGGGACTCGATCAGACAAACTTTGGGTTGGTTGACTAACGCTTTGCCACGCTGCTCCCTTAATTAACAAATTTAAGGTTCCAGAAATATATTAATGTTTATATTGACAAATTTCTAGAGGTTGAGTGATTTTGATTTTTAATTTTCTTATAGAAACATTAAAAAAAAAAAAAAAAATTAGAAAAATGGTAGTTTATATCAGTATTTTATTCTAAAATTTCCTCTTATATAGAGTGCCCTTACGAAATAGTTATAAAGTGATCTTAGGAAAAAGGATGTTTCTGGTCCCGGCAGTAACAATGAAGAGCTTATAAAGTTTTCGGAATCCATCCAAAGTTTGTATTGGTAGAAAAAAAGTTTTCAATAGTTGCGTTTATTTTGCCAGTCCAACCGAAGCCTCGAGAAATATGATATTCAATGAGCAGGTTCAGGAGTTGTTAATCAAATCTAAATTTTTCTTTTCCTTTTTCTCCATTATCTGAGCCCAAAACTGTAACTTTTTCTTTTTTTATTTTATTAATAAAATTCATATTTAACTTAATTTTAAAAATTAACGAAGATTAAAAATTGACGAGTCGTTGTTGAGACTACTAATATATTAGTCTCTCTATACAATGACAGCTAAATTATATTGTCTCCAATGATTGTCTTTGGATTTATTCTAATGTGTTTGGGTGGAAATGTTTGATTACCCAAATAGTATGGTTGAGCCAACCATATGTGATGCCATTAATTTAAAAATCATTTGAAATTAATTATTATTTCCTATCTTGTATTGAGTATTATATTCAAAATAGTAGGTTGGCAAAGCTATAAGATTCCTCTAAAATATATGTAAATTAGTTTCCAAGTAGAAAATTAGTTAATTATTGATAATTAGTAGTAGTAAAGTCACGACTTAAGCTTCGTTCAGGAAACCCTGGGGCCTGTTTCATAATGAAAGCTAATAGTATTAGTTGATAGTACAAGTGTAGAAACTATTGTGAAAATAATACTAATACTTATTTTTTTCATGATAGGGATGACTATTAGTGATATTACAGGAATTAAAAAATACTAAAGTACAAGTTACTATTGTACAAGTCTGTGTAATTGAATTAAAATAAATCTACAAGACCAATAGTATTAGTTTGTACTTTATTATGAAACAGGGCCCTGGGCCTTCTAGATCTTTTACTAAATATAAAAAAACGCAAAAAATAATATTAACAGGTTTATTATTGAATTAATTATTTATAATTTACTATATGAATTTATAATAAATAATAAAAAAATGTTTTGGGATAATTGTACTTACTATGACTAAAAACAATAAAACTTCAAATGTTTTTGGATTGATTGTTCTTTATTTTATAATCAGATATAATAATTTTAAATGCTTTATATTTTTCTTCTACCTTCATAAATTATCGAGGTTCAGAGGAATGAGACCTATGATTAGCTGCCATTTTGAAAAATAGGGTTGTGTCGAGTTCCAAGAATAATTTTGAGGAGACCCAAGTTTTTGCTGACACGTGTAAAACAGTGACGTTTCGTTTTTTTAACATTGGCCTTTTTCAGACTTCTTTTTCAAAGTGATATTGTTATTAAAATTGTTTATATTCAAATAATAAATCACGTGTCTTTACTTTATAACAAAACTATTTAGGCAAAAAAAGAGAAAACTAAGAACATACGAGTAGAAGTAGTAGAACAAGACGATTATATAACAGTAATTATTATCAGCATTATTATCCAATACTTAAATGTTTGGGCCTATTCTTCATACATCACTTTATCCAATTCGAATACAAACCTATCCTTTTATGATTGAATCTAATCACGCCACATCTAAAAAGCGATCTACAGTTAACAAATTATATATTATCTCTGAGGTAATTAATGTGAAAATAAATTAGGCGAAGTCTCAAAGAATAAAAGCGACCAATACGAAATTTGTGTTTATGGTCTAAATGTCAAATTTCGAAGATGTCAGGGCAGTAAATGAAAAAGGGATTTTGCGAGATAAAGCCAACTTTTGTAAAAACTAGAAATTATAGCAGTTTTTTAACTGTTTAAAATTACTCAAAAACTCAAGCTCTTGATGTAATAGCTTGCAAAATGTTTCTTTCTTTTTTTTAAGTCGATAATGTTACATTCTATTATGGGCTTCAATGACAGTTTTGGTTAGTAGAGCAGACCTTGCAAAGTAATAGGCGTACAGGGCTCAGTTTGGTATTTATTTTATTTACTTCAAAAAATAAAGCTATTTAGACAAGCTAAATGACAATTATAGCGAATAGGTTGATCTATGTACGACATGTCACGATCTCACAAGAGGAAATAATAACACAAAAAAGGCAATCCTCCCCCGTATGGACCCACTAAGACCCCCGTATAGCGACGGTCCTATATCACTTTTGAAATATTAGCTTAAAATGGGAAGAGGAAAGTTTAAGATAGTTAAATCGAGCAATATTTAATTAGCGCCTGAAATTGAAACCCTCCACTCCCACTCTCCATGGTAGCCTTACTTATCTGACTTTTCAAACAGACAATTATAGCGATTAGATTGGTCGATGTACGACATGTCACAATCTCCCAAGAGGAGATCATAACACAAAAAGGGTAATCCTCCCCCGCCGGACCCGCCCCGCTAAAACCCCCGGAGAGCGACGGTCCTATACGACTTTTGAAATATTAACGTAAAACGGGAAGAAGAGACTTTAAGATAGTTAAATCGAGAAATATTTAAATAGTGCCTGAAATTGAAAACCGGCATGAAAGTTAACTAGTTATTTAGTAACAATTAAAAAAGAAATGTACAAATTTCGCATAAATTCCGAAATATCTTTTTAATTTCTACAAATGAAAACTCTATTTGCAATAAATGGATGTTTTCGTTGTCATTCAATGGATAAAATCGAAATTCGTGAGAATATAAAGATATTTTTTATTTCTATTTTTTTTAACCTGAGTAATGTGATAAAATAATGGAAATACCTCAAATGAAAATTTTGGCGGAGAAATTACATAAAGATTTCAGAATCACGAGAAACGAATTTCCTGAACGAAATGTGAGCCAAGGATTCGATAATCAGTTCCGATTTCATATCGAGTAACCGAAGACGTTTTACCTCCAAGATCAAGGGCATACCGTCGAAAACGTATTAAATAACTCTGTGTGACGTTAACAAAGGCTACAAATATGGATTCGCTACGTGGGGCCCTTACTAACAAAAGCCTTTTACATCTGAGCAAGTTATAACAAGAGCTGGCATGTAAATTCGGAGCACGTACGCAGTGACAAGGAAAGGCCTGGGCGATATCAGAGATTTCTAGAATCATGACGGCTTCTTGAGCGACCCTACTCACTCTTCAGATGCTCGATGGACCTACTTCCCATTGTAAGAGGAACTAATTAACAAAGACAGTTGGCTAAACAAAACATAGATATAAATTTAATTAATTCGTGTTTTTATATCATCTGTATAGTTATTGAGGGGCGGCTGAATAGGCCGGGAGGTGTTTTCCAGTTCAATAGTAAAATACGCCCACAGAAATACTTTATTGGGCATTGCTGTAAAAATAGATCGGGTTGTAGGGACACATAGTATCCTTATCAATCCATGATATATATATA
>NW_027112031.1:1404419-1410604 GCF_000696795.3 Halyomorpha halys
AACACTGATACGTGTTAATTAAAGATACAAATTTCTTTCTTTTCAATAATACTAAATGCAATATATCTCAAATACAAATTTTTTTTTACCTTCTTCGCGTTCTGAACGCTATTCTCCCTATTCCACTTTCTCACCTCTCCAGTGGTCCGCAACACATGTTAAATTCGTTAAACAAATGGAATGCAAATTAAACGAAATTATCAATAAACAGAAATATAGGAACAAATAAAAAATAAAATAGCCACAGCAGTAGAGCAAATAAAAACCAAATAAATACAAATACAAACATTAATGAACAAATTAAATAAAAAACATGTAAACAAGTTTAAAAAAAAATGAATAAATAAATTAACTCCCCCCCCCAAAAAAAGAATTATATAAATAGGTTAAAAAAATGCTAAAAATATTTGAAAATAGCAGATGAAGCCCAGGGAGTCCAAAATAATATTTTTGGCCAAAATCGCTATATCCCCAAACCTAGGTCTTTTAATAAGCCCCTTGTTTTATTTGGTATTGTTCCACGAGATCCTAACCAGAAGCCTCTCACAGTGAAATCTCTCTCTTCGAAGGTCTTGCGGAATTTGTTTTAAGAAAAAAGATACATTTTTTTGTAAATTTCCTTCATTTCCCTTTCCACTCTACCTACCTCATTTTATTATTTCATATACTAATGTTGGATCCAAGACCAGATCCTTGCATGCGGTTTAGGGGAACGCAACAATATTTGCGTATCTCACGGATCCCTCGATGTCAATATAATAAACCTCGTCGAAGCAGGAAAAGTACTTTTTTCTAAAGAACTTCATCAATTCATCTTTGACCACGTAGTGTCGGAGTGTTATGAGAGTTTTCGGAAAGAATAGAGGAAGCAGTTAAAATGTGTGCAATAGCCTGATTTTAATTTTATAAAACATTTTTGGGTATCAGGGGTGGATTTAAACTTATGGCGCCCATATGCCAAAGAATTTGTGCTACTCCTTCTTCATAACATCGGAAGGGGAGAGAGGATCATCTTTACGGGAATTTTTATGGCAAATTTGATTTTATTACGTAATAACATCACTTAAGTTATTGGTAAGATTGATTTCTTTGATATTCGTCAATACCTAATAAACATACTTTATATTTATTTATTATATTCTTTATTCATTGCTATGCATTTAATTAAATTTTATATTTAAAAAAGATATATTTTCATATGTTTCAAGCAATTTCCTGCAGCCAAAACTCAACGGTATGGACGTTTCATCTTACTAATTTTGCTTAATTTAAGTATTAAAATCTGCCACGAATTTGGGAAATGAGTAATAGTGGTAACTCAACATTCATACGAAAAATTAAAGAAGTGAAAAAAATAAAATAAAATAAAACTAAATAAATAAAATTTCTATATGATATAAACAGAAAAATAAATAAATAAAATGAACACTATTCTTACTAATTATTTTTTAAATAAAACCACATTCAAAGAAAGGTAGAGACTTTGAATAGTAATACCAACAAACCGGAGACATCAATATGATCATAATTTTGTGTAATTTATAGGAGGCCATTATTTTCAAGTTCAAATATATTTTTATTATTATTGGTCTTTGTTAATCAAAGCATAAAAAAAAAACAGAAACCGCTGCGAAATAATTTGAAAAAAAAGAAGTCCATAATAGTACCATACCGTATCCACTATGAAATATGGATAAGGATAAGTTAATAAAACCAACAAAATTATATCATATGTACATCTACATCAGTTGTAAACAGTTACTTTAGAAATTGGATTGCGTTCTGGTTTTATTCATATTCTTTGTGATACTGATGTACAAGCACATAATGTTTTACTAAAAATGATTCAGTAGTTTATGATAGCAAAGAGCCTATAAAATTAGGGAACAACGTGAAAGTATTTTTGAAAAAGTAATAACTGAAATAAAGCGATAAATTTAGTTTTAAATTTAAATTCAATCATTATGGTTGATTATTTTAATTGAACTGGACAATAAAAATTAATCGTATGATTACTTCAATTCGATAATCAATGGTCAAGCTGCGTTATACTGTCTGTCCTTGCACTGCTAAGCTTTTACCATATTTGGGTTATGGGACTTTAAGTGAGGTAACTAAATCATTCCTCTGCAGTCCTAGCTGCCAAATTCATAATTTCTTGGAAGCGGCACATACATACATTTCTTAGATTGTTCTCATATTTTATATTTTCTGCAAGTGTTGCTAAACATTTGGCAAGTGTCCAGACAATTCCACAAGGAAAAATTATCTAGAACACAACATTTATAAAATGGTGATAACAAGGAATGTTCGGAATGGAGGATTTTGGTAGGATAGGTGTTTAAAACTTTTTTTAAAATCAAATCCGGTATTATTAAACATTTATAGAAAATATTAAAAGTGTTCACTATAAGTAATATTATATTGAATAACATTTTAGCAAATTTAGCAATACTATGATAAGCCATACGACTCATATTACAATTTTCAAGCACTGGTGATAGTACATAAATCAAGAATTAAAAGAAAAAAGCAATAATAAAACATTTATTTGATGATTTTGCTGGAACTATTGGGCCAACTATAATAAAATATGGGGGGGAAACGTAGGAAACACCGTTTTTGAATATTTCTAAATTAACAATTTCAATTGATTAGGATCATAAGTAAACAGAAAATTAATTAAAGCATTCAAAGAGGTTTGGAAGAAAAAATAATTTTATAAGTTGAAAAAATAATTATTAATACTCAAGAAATTACACAAAACTTAATTAAAAAATATATAATTTCGATAATAGATATCGAATATTCAACATGGATCTACTAATAGTCGCAATTTAAACATCTTCCTTTACCCAACAGAAACCCAAGTCATCAAGTTAGTTCTTTATAAGGCTTACAGTATACAAATATTTCAATGTTCTGAGCAAAACTTATCTGCGAGGCCTACTTGTTGTCAATGAACCTAATATTACAGGTTTATTTCATCTGCAAATGGAAGAGAGAGCTTTGTATTGTTTCTTGTATTTTACTCAAGTATTATCGCAAATTCTAACTCCATTTTTCGTCCCATAATTTTTATTGCTATCATTATAAGAAATAAAAATCTGATGCGTTAGGCGCATCACAAAACTTGTAAATACCACCAGAAATAAATTTATACTTTCTGTTGCTACAGAATTGTAAATCTGTAAACTGCTGTCTCCTTTTCTCCATTTTTCTTTAATTATAAAATTAGTTAGTTCATATAATTACACTTTGTATTACTATTAAAAATTGTTAAAAATATGAATTATTAGATTAAAGATTTATTATACTAATTGTTTGAGAGTGGTTTATTTTAACAAAAACAACAATTGATCCACTTTTTCTTTCAACTATTTATTTTAAAACATCTCCAACGTTTCGGCCACAAGGCCATTCTCACATTATCACTAAGCTTAATTAATTTCCAATTTAATTTGTTGCTTATAATTTAACATTATTTAAAAACATAAATACTGTATTTTTATTATATACATACTTTTGCATACATACATCCCCTCTTATTAGGGACGTGACGGCCGTGTGGGTTGGGGCACAGGTCCCAGTGCGCTTGGCTCAGAACGTTGTGGGTTCGATTCCCACCTGAGGCAGTTAAACATTCATTTTTCGGCGGTCCCGAAGAATTAATCTTGATACTCCCGCCTTAGTTAGTACGCGGCGGCAACCCAAGTAGCCGTTAGGGGTTGGCAAAAAGAACCACTAGGCCCACTTGCCGGACTTGTTCCCCCTACCAAATACCAGTACCAGTAACCCCCCCCCCCTTATTACTAAATTATTTCAAATAAACTAAACTAAAGGTATTTTAATAAAAGTTTTTTTTTTTGAAAATTCGGCATTTAGGCCCTATTAAATTATTTATATTAGGATATAAAAAATCCTTTAGTTTTACATTACTATATTACTACGATGGACGCCATTATTACATAATTTTTTTTAAAAAGATTATTTTATATATATATATTTCTTCTATTTCTCATTTAATTTATATATTTGAAAAAATGATGTGAATGTTTTATGTTTCCTAATACTATTGTCAATAAGTATAAGAAAAAATGTGGTATTACACAATAAAAATATATATTAAAGAAGGTTTTTCATTGAAAAAAATGAGTAAAATCAGCTATTTAAATTGGTGCTTATCGTAAGTCGATTTTATCCAAATATTTTCAGTAATATCGTAAATACGTAATTTCAGTTTTGTATGACTGCACACATATAAACGCACACACGCACACACACGCATAGAGTCGTGTTGACAAAGATCATTGTGCGTGACTATTTATTTAATTATACTACTCGTTGATCAAATTGTATAACTGTAGTTTAAATGTATTATTTGGTTCAGATATAGTGGAAGCAGGAAAAAAAAATTTAAGTCTGTATCCCTGCATTTTAATTTTTACTCCAATTTAGTGCCACTTTTTACCATTTTTCCTCTAAATTACACTCAATTCCATATATAGATCAGCATTTTTGAAAAAAAATCAATCCATCGCTCCTCGTTATCAGTTTTGGAAACATTCAGTTGGAAATTAATTATTCTACTTTGCATCGTTTCTAAAAATCCACACATGACTTCACACTCACGGTCGTCCCTTCCATTTGGCGTGAAGTGGTTTGAGTGCAGTGGTCGTCTATGACCCCTTTATAGCTAGTACCCAGGGACCTAATTCAAACTTCTGCAGCTCACATTTAGTGCATTTAGCTAGAACCCTTTTTATTTGTTTATTGCCGTACAGTTAATAGCTTCATTGAGGGCAGCCATCTACCTCTAGGGTCTAATTGCCTGCAATAACCTATTTTTACCACACCCTATTTCTCTCTCTCCCCCCCCCCCCAATCACTTTATCGCAAAATATAAAGCCCTTTCATTATATAAGGAAAAAGTCATTAAACATTGTCAATTGTTTGAAAAAGGCGTAATTTTTTTTTAATATATGTGATTGTTTAATTATTTAATATTTTACCTAGAACCGGACCAAAGGGATTAAATAAGAATTCAAATTAATTTAATTGACATAAAACTCGCTCCCAAACTCTTACACAACAAATGAAATTGCTTTATAAAAATAAAAACTACCCTTAAAAGGGAAATGTGTGGTTTTGTTTATAGTATTTTCTCTTCTGGCAGACTTGATAAGATTACCGCGGACGTCTCGGCCACTTTAAGTTGGATCTTTCATCAAGCAAATATTTGCTCAGTGGATTAAATGGAATAAAAAGGTGGGCCGCCTTGAAGTCATCTGAAGTTGTTATGGGTAGAATAAGTTAAATTAAATAATAGAGAAGATAAAAATTTCAGTTTATATCTTTTACTTTGTAGCTGTGAGTAAAAGAACAAGGAAGAACAAAACAAGGACTTTTCAACTACTCAGATCCAAAAGTACAGAAATAAATTTAATCTATCATTTGTATTTCGTCATTCAAATATCTAACCCTCTTTTAAATAATTGTGAATAGATACGAATGTGTGTAAAATTTATTTATTTTTACCTATTTATTTATCTTGTTTAAAAATTCTGTAATATAATTTTTTATTTTATGTTAAAATTGTTATTCTTCTTGATATACAGTTTATATAGTATAAATGAATAATTAGAACTCTAATATATATTGCTCTTGATTGTGGCAAATTTCAATGTTATGATTCAATAGAAACTACTAAAAAAACATTCTTTTGCTTAAATATTTTTTGATCAAAGATATTGTTAAATTATTTGAAAAGAAGAGAAAATTAAAGTTTTTTTAGAATGAGTTATCCAAAGTACAAGTAGGTGCCATATTAAGATTAAGATGAGGAACAATTAGTAATATAAATCAGAACAAATTTTTAAAAACAAAAAGTGTTATTTGGAGAAACAGCTTCGAATTTGTTTTTTAAAACCTCGGTATTATATATAATAAACAGGTAATATAATGATAAAAAATGTTGCAGAAAACTCATGGCACATTTATTGCATTATACGATATATGGCGCCCAGAATACTTCTGATTGCAAGGCCCTTAGGTAAGCTATAGGGCAGAAGTATGATTGATGACAGAGTAATAACTACACAACCTTCAGGACCACTCATGGTTACTGCAGCCTATGGAATAAACTTAGATAACATCTCTCTCTCTCTCTCTCTCTCTCTCTCTCT
>NW_027112031.1:1410654-1412055 GCF_000696795.3 Halyomorpha halys
TATATGGGATCTGAACAACGTTCCGGGATCCTCTATTTAAATTGCAAATAATTTTTATATATTCCCAAATCAATATAACTATTTACATTAGTAACAATTTTATTATTGTTCAAGGGTTTGTTTTACAGACTGTTTGAATATTTTCTATAATATTTTTTTATTTTAGATAATATGCGGTAAAAATATAATAGAAATAACTTATTTAATAGTGCCGACGTTTCGGCTAGAATTTTTAGCCATTATCAGGGCTAAGAACAAAGAACAAGATAACAACAAATGAATAAAAAAAGTATATACAGAATGACATAAAGTAAATAATTGTACATAATGAAATTAATAAAATTAAAGTGATGAAAGAAGTGGAAAATAAAATGAATACATAGGTAATTGAAGAAGTAAAAATAAATTAATTAAGGTAATAAAATAAAAATTGAAGTTATATAATGGAAAGGAATATGAATATTTTAGTTTATTAATAATTTAAAAATTAAAATTATGGAAAGAAAAAATAATAAAATCGAGAGAAAGAAAATATATGTAAGAAGTGAATAGAAAACATATCAATAATATATGGTGATTTTTATTTATTTATTATTTTTTCCTTAATTATTTACTATGTTATTTTTACTTACTTATTCAATTACCTATATATTCATTTTATTTTCCACTTCTTTCATCACTTTAATTTTATTAATTTCATTCTGTACAATTATTTACTTTATGTCATTCTGTTTATTATATATTATTTGTTATTTTTTGTATTCATTTGTTGTTATCTTGGTCTTCGTTCTTAGCCCTGATGAAGGCTAGAAATTCTAGTCAAAATTTCGGCACTATGAAATAAGTTATTTCAATTTATTTGTGTTATTCTCTTACCTCACCCCAAACCATCTTCTCCTCATATATATAATTCACGGTCAACTATCTGGCATCAATATTTTAGATAATATTTGATTTAGTAGGGGGACATTGAAATAGGCCAAATGAGAACTTTTGTTGAGTTTAAAGATGTTTCTTAAAATTAATAGTTCTTTTGAAATTTATTTATGGGGATTACGGTGCTGTTTATTTATTTTTTAAAACTTTAGTGAGGAATGTTCCCTAGGCGATATATTTTCTAAATTCATACTAAGTTTAGATAAAGTACCTAGTAATTTCAATTTCTAGTAATTTCAATTTACCTAGCACTTTCAATTTCTCTATTGCTGACACAACCTTAGTCTCTGAAGAGCACCTTAAAATCTAAACTTCCTTCAAAGTTTGAAGAGCAAAGTTTTAAGCAGTCATTCGGCCATCTTGTAGGGAAAATAAGTCGGTTTAACGAACAAAAGTGATAGCATTTAAAGTAAAATTGTTAGTTACTGCAAAAATATATAAACTAATTTATAGATTTATTTATTG
>NW_027112031.1:1412105-1420729 GCF_000696795.3 Halyomorpha halys
AACACTGATACGTGTTAATTAAAGATACAAATTTCTTTCTTTTCAATAATACTAAATGCAATATATCTCAAATACAAATTTTTTTTTACCTTCTTCGCGTTCTGAACGCTATTCTCCCTATTCCACTTTCTCACCTCTCCAGTGGTCCGCAACACATGTTAAATTCGTTAAACAAATGGAATGCAAATTAAACGAAATTATCAATAAACAGAAATATAGGAACAAATAAAAAATAAAATAGCCACAGCAGTAGAGCAAATAAAAACCAAATAAATACAAATACAAACATTAATGAACAAATTAAATAAAAAACATGTAAACAAGTTTAAAAAAAAATGAATAAATAAATTAACTCCCCCCCCCAAAAAAAGAATTATATAAATAGGTTAAAAAAATGCTAAAAATATTTGAAAATAGCAGATGAAGCCCAGGGAGTCCAAAATAATATTTTTGGCCAAAATCGCTATATCCCCAAACCTAGGTCTTTTAATAAGCCCCTTGTTTTATTTGGTATTGTTCCACGAGATCCTAACCAGAAGCCTCTCACAGTGAAATCTCTCTCTTCGAAGGTCTTGCGGAATTTGTTTTAAGAAAAAAGATACATTTTTTTGTAAATTTCCTTCATTTCCCTTTCCACTCTACCTACCTCATTTTATTATTTCATATACTAATGTTGGATCCAAGACCAGATCCTTGCATGCGGTTTAGGGGAACGCAACAATATTTGCGTATCTCACGGATCCCTCGATGTCAATATAATAAACCTCGTCGAAGCAGGAAAAGTACTTTTTTCTAAAGAACTTCATCAATTCATCTTTGACCACGTAGTGTCGGAGTGTTATGAGAGTTTTCGGAAAGAATAGAGGAAGCAGTTAAAATGTGTGCAATAGCCTGATTTTAATTTTATAAAACATTTTTGGGTATCAGGGGTGGATTTAAACTTATGGCGCCCATATGCCAAAGAATTTGTGCTACTCCTTCTTCATAACATCGGAAGGGGAGAGAGGATCATCTTTACGGGAATTTTTATGGCAAATTTGATTTTATTACGTAATAACATCACTTAAGTTATTGGTAAGATTGATTTCTTTGATATTCGTCAATACCTAATAAACATACTTTATATTTATTTATTATATTCTTTATTCATTGCTATGCATTTAATTAAATTTTATATTTAAAAAAGATATATTTTCATATGTTTCAAGCAATTTCCTGCAGCCAAAACTCAACGGTATGGACGTTTCATCTTACTAATTTTGCTTAATTTAAGTATTAAAATCTGCCACGAATTTGGGAAATGAGTAATAGTGGTAACTCAACATTCATACGAAAAATTAAAGAAGTGAAAAAAATAAAATAAAATAAAACTAAATAAATAAAATTTCTATATGATATAAACAGAAAAATAAATAAATAAAATGAACACTATTCTTACTAATTATTTTTTAAATAAAACCACATTCAAAGAAAGGTAGAGACTTTGAATAGTAATACCAACAAACCGGAGACATCAATATGATCATAATTTTGTGTAATTTATAGGAGGCCATTATTTTCAAGTTCAAATATATTTTTATTATTATTGGTCTTTGTTAATCAAAGCATAAAAAAAAAACAGAAACCGCTGCGAAATAATTTGAAAAAAAAGAAGTCCATAATAGTACCATACCGTATCCACTATGAAATATGGATAAGGATAAGTTAATAAAACCAACAAAATTATATCATATGTACATCTACATCAGTTGTAAACAGTTACTTTAGAAATTGGATTGCGTTCTGGTTTTATTCATATTCTTTGTGATACTGATGTACAAGCACATAATGTTTTACTAAAAATGATTCAGTAGTTTATGATAGCAAAGAGCCTATAAAATTAGGGAACAACGTGAAAGTATTTTTGAAAAAGTAATAACTGAAATAAAGCGATAAATTTAGTTTTAAATTTAAATTCAATCATTATGGTTGATTATTTTAATTGAACTGGACAATAAAAATTAATCGTATGATTACTTCAATTCGATAATCAATGGTCAAGCTGCGTTATACTGTCTGTCCTTGCACTGCTAAGCTTTTACCATATTTGGGTTATGGGACTTTAAGTGAGGTAACTAAATCATTCCTCTGCAGTCCTAGCTGCCAAATTCATAATTTCTTGGAAGCGGCACATACATACATTTCTTAGATTGTTCTCATATTTTATATTTTCTGCAAGTGTTGCTAAACATTTGGCAAGTGTCCAGACAATTCCACAAGGAAAAATTATCTAGAACACAACATTTATAAAATGGTGATAACAAGGAATGTTCGGAATGGAGGATTTTGGTAGGATAGGTGTTTAAAACTTTTTTTAAAATCAAATCCGGTATTATTAAACATTTATAGAAAATATTAAAAGTGTTCACTATAAGTAATATTATATTGAATAACATTTTAGCAAATTTAGCAATACTATGATAAGCCATACGACTCATATTACAATTTTCAAGCACTGGTGATAGTACATAAATCAAGAATTAAAAGAAAAAAGCAATAATAAAACATTTATTTGATGATTTTGCTGGAACTATTGGGCCAACTATAATAAAATATGGGGGGGAAACGTAGGAAACACCGTTTTTGAATATTTCTAAATTAACAATTTCAATTGATTAGGATCATAAGTAAACAGAAAATTAATTAAAGCATTCAAAGAGGTTTGGAAGAAAAAATAATTTTATAAGTTGAAAAAATAATTATTAATACTCAAGAAATTACACAAAACTTAATTAAAAAATATATAATTTCGATAATAGATATCGAATATTCAACATGGATCTACTAATAGTCGCAATTTAAACATCTTCCTTTACCCAACAGAAACCCAAGTCATCAAGTTAGTTCTTTATAAGGCTTACAGTATACAAATATTTCAATGTTCTGAGCAAAACTTATCTGCGAGGCCTACTTGTTGTCAATGAACCTAATATTACAGGTTTATTTCATCTGCAAATGGAAGAGAGAGCTTTGTATTGTTTCTTGTATTTTACTCAAGTATTATCGCAAATTCTAACTCCATTTTTCGTCCCATAATTTTTATTGCTATCATTATAAGAAATAAAAATCTGATGCGTTAGGCGCATCACAAAACTTGTAAATACCACCAGAAATAAATTTATACTTTCTGTTGCTACAGAATTGTAAATCTGTAAACTGCTGTCTCCTTTTCTCCATTTTTCTTTAATTATAAAATTAGTTAGTTCATATAATTACACTTTGTATTACTATTAAAAATTGTTAAAAATATGAATTATTAGATTAAAGATTTATTATACTAATTGTTTGAGAGTGGTTTATTTTAACAAAAACAACAATTGATCCACTTTTTCTTTCAACTATTTATTTTAAAACATCTCCAACGTTTCGGCCACAAGGCCATTCTCACATTATCACTAAGCTTAATTAATTTCCAATTTAATTTGTTGCTTATAATTTAACATTATTTAAAAACATAAATACTGTATTTTTATTATATACATACTTTTGCATACATACATCCCCTCTTATTAGGGACGTGACGGCCGTGTGGGTTGGGGCACAGGTCCCAGTGCGCTTGGCTCAGAACGTTGTGGGTTCGATTCCCACCTGAGGCAGTTAAACATTCATTTTTCGGCGGTCCCGAAGAATTAATCTTGATACTCCCGCCTTAGTTAGTACGCGGCGGCAACCCAAGTAGCCGTTAGGGGTTGGCAAAAAGAACCACTAGGCCCACTTGCCGGACTTGTTCCCCCTACCAAATACCAGTACCAGTAACCCCCCCCCCCTTATTACTAAATTATTTCAAATAAACTAAACTAAAGGTATTTTAATAAAAGTTTTTTTTTTTGAAAATTCGGCATTTAGGCCCTATTAAATTATTTATATTAGGATATAAAAAATCCTTTAGTTTTACATTACTATATTACTACGATGGACGCCATTATTACATAATTTTTTTTAAAAAGATTATTTTATATATATATACACACACACTTTACAGCTGATCTGGCATCGAACTGCCGACAGGACGTAACTCCTCTCCACCAGTTTACGAAAAATCTTCGTAAACTCTATTAAAAACAAAAAAGGAGTGTATATCTAAAAAATATATTTAAAAAAAATCTTAATTGTATACATTATATACAATAAATATATACAGCAACAGCTACAAATCAAAAACAAAAGTGAAGAACTACTCATATAAAAGTATCATAAAAAAAACACAATTTTCTTTATAAAACAAAAACAATAAAATAGTGCCAAACCTTTTTCTATTTACACACAACTCATTGTAGCTATGCCGGTTCGGATCCGGCCTGGGGGGTTCACTTTTTTCATTGAATGGCGGTCCCACAAAATGAAAACTTTGACCACCCCACCATGGTTAGGCAGTATAGGACTCCAAAGGGAGTCTTGGCCGGAAAAAAAAGCTCATTCATTATATTGTACCTTCTGCAAATAAGAAAAAAAACAGACACAACATGCTTTGGTTTCGCGAAGGAGGACTCCAGGTGTTTACAGAGTCGTCATTACCGGAAACATCAACTGTTCAACATGAACAGCACACCTTATCTTCGGTTTCTGTATATTCTGAATCTTTACAACGTTATGCTCTCTAATTATGATGAATTTGAGATCCTTAAAGCTTTAAAATGAGTTCTATATCTTCTTTGTGTTGTTTTTAATTAATGACAAACGTATCTTGATTATAGGAGAGGATGTTAAAGAATCCAGGGTTCAGCCGTGGATCCTCTAATATGTTAAATGCGCTTCTCACTAAGTTTTTTTTATTTATTTATTGCTATTTATAACTGAATTTACATATAATCACATTAACTAAATTTTATGTAAGATCAAAATGGAGTGATACAGGCGTGTAGACAAACTACCCATTGGTAGCACTCTAATGACGTTTTACATCCTTCTTTTTAGCACCTTGAAGGAATTTCAGGAATGTAAGAGGAAGCAAGTTTAGGAACTAGTGGGTTTGGGTGGTTAGAGAGTTTATAATGGAAGGAATGATATCTGGTTGGGGCTGGTTACAGGTTACATATGTAACATTAAGGTATTTTTGTATGATTTTATTTGTGACATGGAGTAGCATTGAGGATTTTACGGAGGATTTTGAATTATAAATGTTGATTTTTTTTATTTATATTTGTTACTTAAGTATCTTTCTTATATTTTCTCATATCTCTATCACTATTTTTTCTATTATTCTGTTAAAGGCACATTGGGTTGGAACCAAACAATGAAAAAGAAAAAGAAGGGAAGGAAAAAAAAAAGGATGGAAAAGGAGGAAAAAAAAACATGAAAAAGAGATAAAGAAAAAGTAAAAAAAAAAAAAAAAAAGTAAAAGAACTAAAGAGATGAAACAGAAAAAAAAAAAGTCATGTTCTAATGTTGTATACTACTAATGTTTGTAATTATTATTGTATACTCGTATAGGCCTATTTATCGTCTGATTAGACTAAAATAGGTATGCTGTGTGATTGGCAACCCAATGAAGTTGTCAGCACACCTTTGTATTTTATTAAAGTTTTTCCTCCCTGGATACGAGAGGTATTGGAAGGTTTAGCGGAGCCCCAAAGCTCAACTCCGTATGTCCAGATTGGCCTTATTACAGTCATGTAGATCAGTCTTCTGTAATGAATTAGAAATTTAGACTATTTGTCCAGTAAGTACTGTAATAGTCGAAATCGACCTCTTTTCAGTCTTGTGTGAGAATTCCAGGACAGTCGTTTGTCCAAGGTAGCGGATATGTTCTACGGGGCTAAGAGGAACATTAATAATTACTAAGGTTTAGTTTTTGTTTTCTTTTCACACTCATAAAATGTAGGCGCATGCCAATGATTAATAATGAAAAGTTAACAAAATTGGCCTGCTTGCCCTCAATCTAAGGATACCACAAGGAATAGATTATTCCTTGGATTAGTTAACTAATTAAGCAGTGCTTTGTAGTGAAGGTGCGGCTCGAGGAAGGGACGCTTTAAGGAAGCATAACAGATTATACCGGTAGGAACATCGCTACCAGATCAAAAGGCTCAAACAACGCTTTTATCCGCTCCTCCTACCAATTAAATTTTAATTTACCCATTCCTTAATCAAGTGGCTACTTCGATTAGTTCTGAAATATTTCAGCTGGAATTAATTTGAGGTTAAACATAGCTCCCTTAATTATTTATAACAATAAAGATGTAATTGCCGTAACCAAATCAATAGAAAATAGGACTACATCCCATGCACACCCTCACGCAGGAGAAAAAAAATTAGTGGATACTCTGATGAAGAATAGTTGTCCGCATAAACTTGTAGGCCAACTAATAAAACAAACACCAACACTGTCACAATATAAGCCACAAGAAACCAGCAATACAAATTTCTATACAATTACTTACATACCAGTACTGTCAGAAATGATATAAAAAAATTCTAATTACTTACAAAAAAATACAAAATCGTTCAATTTCCTATAGGAATACGCAATAATGATTAAAGTTTCTACAATATTTAAAAACCCATGTTAATCCGTGGTAATAGGGAATTGCTTAGAATTAGATGGGGGGACAGACATTTCCTTTTCTACTCACTCGGAAGCATTTGGTTTTTTCTATGTATCGAATATCGAAAGTGTATGACCAATTTGTTTATCCTGTAATTTAAGTTGGTTATATTATCACACTTCCTGATCGGTAAAAGATCGCTAGATCGTCTGCGTATGAAAGTGGCTTAAATCCTCTATGAAAATTCATTTATGGTCAGAGAAAAACGAATGGGACTGAGGACGCACTCCTGAGGTACCCCATTAATCTTTCTGTTCTTAAGATATAACAAATTAATCGATTGATAAGAACATTCGTCCTTTACAAAACAAAACATTCGTAATACACTGGCACGATTTATATTGTCAAATACTTTCAGCATATCAAAAAAGATATTCCTTGGTTTTTTGTACATCACTTATACTGTGCATCCCTTTTTGGCTTGAAGTTGACTATCGATATACCTGTCTTTTCACAAAAAAAAAAATGAAAAATATTGATAAAAAGTTAATTAATTTTTTTATTTGTTTAGCCTATGGACTCCAAAGATAAAAGTACTCAACAATAATAATTTTCACTGTTGAAAGATAAGCTGGAATCACCTAGTCCTACTTTTCCCTTCACAAGTCACATTATAATGATAATTGTAATTTTTTTTTTTTATGATTTGTGTTATTTATTTTTTAACAATAAATATTCTAGGAACGGGCACATGCACCGCAATTACTTATTTTATTAAAATCTGCTAAACTAAAAAAATCTTTATTCTCTCTCAAGTGAGTGCGCTGATGTCAAATAAGAAGCTTAAAAATACTTCTGTTTCTACAGGAGTTTCTTTTTTTTTTCAAGAAAAAAAAATCAGTTTAATTAGTTGACTGTAATATCTATAGCGAAAAAATAAATCAATATAAATAAAGAAAAAGTTAATTAACAACTAATTTTAAAATACCATAAATCATTTTTATTATTTAAAACAACTCAAAATATAGCAATTAGAATACAATAAAGAAAAAAAAATGCATTCACGTATAAGTTTCTAATATTCATGGATAAAAATTATCTAGTTTTAAGGAATATGCATAAATTATATATGTATGCGGGTAGCTCAATGGTAAGGCACGGGTTCAATCCCGGCTGTAGCAAATAATTATTATTTGTTTCACTGTAGCCATGAATCAGCCCTGTGGGTTAGGGAGCCCTCCGGGTGAAGTCCTCATGAAGTGGGTCCTCTTGATTGGGTATAAATCTGGTGGTCAAGCATGATTCAGACCAATTCACCTACTTGCACAACCATTGATACAGTAACAGTAATGACTTTCAAAGCTCTGTACCCTTCACCCTTCATGAGTTGTAGCAGTACAAACATTTTTTTTTTAATTTATATAAGAAAAAAAAAATTAAATCTGTTAAAAAACATTTGTACATATTACTGATGAAATGTGTTTAAAATGAAATGTCACTATTCTCATGTAAGAAAACCAGTATTGATTACTGAGGTGACACCCAGCCATCTCCCCAATTCGGGAAGGTAGAGCCAAATAGAGTTTGCCAAACATTTTAAAGCCCATCTCTCAACGGGTCCCCTCAGTTTCGATTCAGTTAAAAAGTCATTCGTTTTAACAGAAATAAATTACGTGCCAACTGCTGATGAAACTGCACCGATAATCGCTCCCCTGAACAAAAACAATAAAAGCCCTGAATTAAAGATTAAACGGTGATAAACTGAGGGGCTGAATGAGCTTAAAATAACCAATCATTTACCCACGGTACTTGACAATATACAATGTCAGTTTTTCTCGTCTCATTGATACCCTAATTTAATTTATTTCCTCAATCGTTGTTATTTTTTTAAAAATTAAATTAACAAGTTGTCAATTATTTTAACTAGATTTAAAAAGTAACGACTGCTGAAAACATTATGAATTCTAACATTATACCCAAGTATATGTATCACTATATAAACCTAAAATTTACGATATTACACGTTCTCAATACTGTCACTAATATCTATATGTAGTATATATTATACTGAGTTTTTTTATTTATTTTTTTTTTACTTTA
>NW_027112031.1:1420824-1422125 GCF_000696795.3 Halyomorpha halys
TATGTATGAGATCATTCATCACTATTACCTATTGCCCACAACTGTGTGGCAGATTGTAATATCTATCAATAAATAAATCTATCAAATTAAATTATTATATTATACTATATATTCGGTATATAGGGATATGAAAGTAAGTATATACTTCTTATAAGAGGGCACTATTTAAATTAATCTTAATCCACAATATAGAAATATAATAAATAATTAACATATAGCTACAATCTTTAAGTGGTTATATGTGTTAATATATGTATGTATAATTAAAAAAAGAAAACTAATCTGCTAGTTTTCTATACCGCTACAAATCATGAAGAATTAGGGGTTCAGTACTTTGTAAAGAAGCAATGTTACGAGACCAACGGTTGTGCAAGGAGGAGATTTGGTCCAAATCATGCTCGACCACCTGATTTTCACTGTTTCTACTTTGATGTATTTTACTTAAAACGTCTGTTGTAGCTCAGCAACCTTTGGTTTATGATAAAATATTTTTTTAGCAATCGTCTAACTGTCGACTTTCTCCAGAATTAAAATTAATAAATTAAAATACAACCCATGAAGGGTCAAGGGCGCAATAATTTGTAAGGGAGTATTGTTACTAGACGAATGGTTATGCTAGGAGGTGATTCGTTTTACAACGTTTATCTGTCAATAACTTTTTTTTTTAGCAATGTCGAAGAAATCTTCTTCAAATTTATTTATCAGTCTTGTTTCATTGTTTCAGTAATATGTTTCGTATCAGCCTTGTACGAATGTTGTAAAGTTGTCATAAATACATAAATAAATACAACACACATATCGGCCTAAGCAAATAGAAAACCTTTCTAATCCTGACGTTAAGTGAAGTCAATGTTGTCAGTTCTTTCGAAGTCTAATACTTAACCTACCCCTTCCTTTAACTAAAATTAAAAAAAAAACTTACGCCTCTTTATCAGAATAAAATTCAAAGCTTTTAAAAGATAAAAGGGATCCAATTTACAACCAAAGTGAGTTACAAGAGTTTGGACTTCTTGATATTCTTTATTTTGTACACACGGTCAGAAGTCGGAAACGTTTGAAACCCGTGCTTCATTTCACTTAAATTATACACGAATGAAAATGCTACTAGATTACTCTGAGATGATATCCATGTATTCGTTTTTTGTTTTTTTTTAATGTGATGCAAAATTGATTGGTAGGTATGAGGAATTTGTAATAATTATAAAAAGTAATTACAAACTCCTAGGAATCGATAGCTTGTGCAATTTAAGGCTTCCATCACCGAGGAAAAGAACCACCAAAAATATGTAAAATTTAAATTT
>NW_027112031.1:1422300-1441162 GCF_000696795.3 Halyomorpha halys
TTTATTTAATATAAAAATGTACAGGTAAAACCGGTTAGGGACGCTTTATGAAGGGTTAGGGTTGTAGTACTTTGTAAGGAAGTATTGTTACTAGAACAACGGTTCTGTAAGGAGGTGATTTGTTCAGAATTATGCTTGGCCGCCAGATTTTTACCTAATTAAGGCTAGTTTATGAGGGGATGGGTGGACCCAGGAGGTCTCCCGAACCCTCAGGGCTGACTCACTGCAAAACAGAAAATAACTATCTGCCACAGCAATTTTTGAATCCTGGTCCTTGGAGTTTGTAGCACAGTGTCTTACCAATGAGCTACCCACGATCTTATTTAATGTGAATCTAAACCAAAATATCTCTATATTAGTTATGTGTATGTATATTAATTGATTAAAAATTATTTTCAATCAATTTTAAATTTCAGTTTATTAAACTAAAGGATAGTGAAAATTGAAAACAATACATCGGATACAATACAAGGACCACAAATGAAAACAGGCTTTCTGAAGCAAAGACCTCCAATTTTGGGTGCAGTCATGCACCAGTCACATTTTTGGAAATTTTGAATAAGGGTGTGAATCATAGTTGAAATTGATACTTGCTTGTTACTATTGCATTTAGATAATTTGAACAAATTAATCACGCTAACCTTTATACTTGGAGAAAAAACAATCTAGCGATTTGAGGCATGTGGTTTAACAGAAATTAATATGAGGGGAAAGGAAAATATCTAGGATTATTTTTCAATTGGACTTTCCAACCACGAATCGGAAGGTAAAATTTTCCTTTTTTCCTTCCAGCCCAATTGCACCTTTCACTACTGGTAGTGTGCCACACTCAGTAACTTCACTTAAGGAATAAACCAACTCCTACGCTACTTGTTCTAAATTGAATTTGAACAAATGTATGATTACAATTACCGTTATACTTCGAGAAGAAGCAATTTGCTACTAATGTTTTAAGAATGTTATTAAACAGAAAAAAAAACTGGGGGTGAAATAAAATTCACAGAAACTTATATTTATTTTATTAAGACTTTGATGGAAAATTCGTTCCTACCTTTTCGCGTGTTTTAGTACCACTAATATGCCAAATATATTATTAGGAAGCTTTTTACGTCAGTGGATAATGTTATCCATTAATTAGCAATGTAGCCCACTTCTATGGTATTAAACAGAATTAAAATTATTTTTTAGCTAGAAATTCAGAGCACATTTATTACACGCTTAGTTATTTTATTACAAATAAACATTTTTTGTATTGATATAAATGTTTTAAAAATATAAATTCACAGAAAAAAAAACGATTGTTTAAACATCAGCTCAAGGAAAGAAAATGTTTAAGAGACATACAAACAGCGAATACTTAAGAGATGCCATTTTCCAAGCCGTTCCTCGTCTATAGGCACACTGATACTTCTTATCTTCGCCATAACTTTTATGACACTCATAAAACTTTTCCACATCTGTTCTACTAATAAAGATAAAAATTTTCCTTTATAGTTGCCCACACTACTTATTTTTCTGTTATCCCAAAGGGCCCTTTCCAATCGCTTCATTGCACCACTTGAGACAGAGGCAATAACTGACTCTATTATCATACAAGATATAAGACAAAAGACGAACTTATATCCTAATCTATCGTGCATGACTTCCAAAATAACGAATATTTTATTTCAAATAATGCACTTTTAAGAAACTAACGAGATTTATCACACACACCAAAAGAAAATGTCAGTTGTGTGATTATTGTGTTCATTTGATGAAATCTTGGTTTAAAAAATGAAATTTCAATATATATATATATATACATATTACTTTCAAAGTGATTACATTTAACCCTTTATGATCATAAATATACATAAATATGTTAGACACTCTGTGTGACAGACATGGATAAGTATAACTTTATTATTTAATATTTGTGAAAACTTCGTCTAGTTTCAAAAAACCCAAAGCATACTTTTTTCATAGCATTTCTCCTATGGTGTCTGATATATACAGTGTTTCTAGGTATTTTCTAATAAAGAAGCTGCAAAAGAAAATCACCGACTACTTTATTACTTACTTTATGTTTTCTGTTTTGTTTTTTTTATTCATACATGTATCTATATGTACTCATCTTTGCTGATATTGTTTTACTCATGAAATAATTTAAGTACAATATAGACATATTTTGTATTAATTGTGTATTATTATCTGTTTTTAATATAATTTTGTCGTTTAACTTTTACAATTATGATGTAGTACTTTGTCATTTTAATGTATTATTTATCCCTTTGAAGTACTCGTTAGCAGATAATTCTCTCTAAGGGGAAAAAATTATTAAAAATAATAACGATGTTCTGCTCAACTTCATTGGGATGCTAGCTACACAGCATTTATTATTATTGTTTTATGGGTAACAGACCATGGAGGTCCAAGACCTCGTGTGATGTATTTCCTAATACATCGCGCGTTTCTTGACGTGTTTTTTTCTCAGGGTAGGTTCGTCACTCATACACCTATTGGCCAACGAGTGCCACCCATTGACTAACGAGCCTCACAAATGCCTGAGGGGAGGTTGTCAGTGAGTTTTGCATTATTTCATGCTTGAAAATAGCCCGGGTGGGACCGGGATTTGATCTGACAACCTGTGGGTTGGTAGACTGGCGCGTTACCACGCTGCTACCGCTGCCTCCTTCACTACACAGCATACATATTCTAATCTAATCAGACAATAGATCTTACAATACATAGGTCTAACGAGTAAACAAGTAACAATATATAATAATAGAACATGATTTTTTTTTCATCGCTTTTGTTCTTTTATATTTTTTACTTGTTTTTCATGTTTTTTCCTATCTTCGTTCTATTCTTATTAATACTTTTCTATCTCTTCCTCCCCCCTTTTTTTTTTTTCATATTTTCGCATTCAACCCAATGTGACTTTAAAAGAATAATTGATAAAAATAGTGATAGATATAGAAACATAAATAACGTATAAATATAAAAAATTAAACCGTAATAAAATATCATCGCCCTTGAGTGTCCGTTATAGGGAAGTTCTAATTTTTTTTCTAACCACCTTGATTTGTATTTACAATATATATAAGACCTATATCTAAAAACCTAAATCTAAATATATATGCAAGCACTTTGGCCATTCCTTCAGTACATGGCATTATAAGAGAAAGGGCTGGGTCCGCTGAAAGCAATGGTAACAATACTGGGCTAAGAGTCGCTAGCCAGGGGTTACAAGAACGGGGAGGGACCGCTCCACTAGGATAGAGAAGTTGCACTGTGTATACAGAGAATATAAGGACCGGCAGTCCAAAGGCCAGAAGGCCCTATATAACTCATTTCAAAAAGTTCTTATAGACTATTGTCCGATTCTAAATAGAAAAGCAGGAAATTTAAGTGTAGAATTTTTTCTAAGCTAGTCTTGTTTTTTGTTGAACAGCAAGGGTCACATAAAAGGTAATTAACTTTAAATTGCACAATCATAAACAGGACAAAATTTTATTGAAGTAAAGGGTTTTAGCTTAGCAAAATTAGTAAAAGGGCGTAGGGGTAATTTTTTTTTTAAAATAATTTATTTATTGATATTTACAACTGTATACATATATACATATCAAGTACATTTGCTGTAAGTGATATTATGACATGATAAAAACATGTGGAGAATCTACCCATTGATAGAACTCCAAAAAACATTTCTAAAGGAGAAGAACTCGAGGCCATCTTCTTTTCAGACGTCTAGGAGGATTATTAGGTAGTGAAGGAGAAGCCAGGTTAGAAACGAGTTGGTTTGGGTGGTTGGGAAGTTTATTATGGAAGGATTGGTATCTGGTTCTGGCCATATCGGCAACATCGGGAACATAGAGGTCCTGATGGATGATTTGATTTGTGACAAAGTAAGGAGCATTAAGGTAAAATTTTGAAAAGATTTTTTTTTAAACACAGTTTAGTCGTAAACTACTAATATTTTTTCTCAGGCCCTGTTGGGCTCAAGATAATCCAACTTTAAAAAAATTAATATCCTTTAACTTCCTATAAATTAAGTTAAGGTGACATTGGGGATTAATCTCCTTTTGTGAGCTAATATTCTGAAAAGTATGTTTTGTTTTTTGGCTTTCCTAAAATTCGTTTTTAAAAAGGTGTTAGTAGACTTCAAGAGTAACATTCCAAGCATAATAGAAATAAATTTAATTTTTGTATTTTTTAAAGCGAGTTACCTTTTTTGATTAGCATCTGTATAAATATCAATTTATCAATCATTTTATCAATCATTTTCGCAATCACTCAAAAACTATTTATGCAAGTTTATTTTAAATTCCAGAAAAAAAAATTCTAAGTAAATTACAGTCATAGTTACTTGCAAGTTACTTATTAGAGTCATATTATGAAATAAAATTTATTAGTAACGAGTTAAAACAATTAATAAAGGAACAAATTTATATATTGTAGAGAATAAAAAAATATAGTTATACAAGATTAAATCCTAAATATTTATTTATAAGTTCCTTTAAAATTTGTTGTTATCGGAAATGTTTACAACGGTGGGGGTGGAGGTAGATAAGGTAAGGGGTTTATGTTAATCAGAGGAAGGCAAAAATAAATACAACGTTCGGCAGCGGACGCCCACCACTTCTTACTGATAAAATCGTCGACGAACAAGGGCCCTTTAGCGAAATTTCCAATAATCCCAAATTGTTTCGTTCCTCTTTCCTATCGTTTTCCATCATACTCGCGTATGAAAAATATTCAATAGTTATAAACAATATTATATAAATAAAGTAAAATTTGAGATTGTTTCATGTCAAATCAAAATTTTTAAATATCAAATATTTCTTAAAACATGGAGCTGATTAATTAATGTTCATGATACCAGTTCTTACATTATTGAATTGCTATAAAAATATCCAGCTGTTCGACACTCTATCATCAGATTTTTAAATTAATTTATTAACATTTACATAAAAATACATCTAGTAAATTTGATGTTAGATTATAATGGTATGATACAGACATGTTGAGAATATACTCATTGGTAGCACTCTAATAAAATTTCTATATTAGAAGGTCTCAAGGCTATCTTTTTTTCAGCCACCTCGGAGGATTTTTCAGGAATGGAAAAGGAAGCTAGGTTAGAAACTGGTGTGTTTCGGTGATTAGGGAGTTTATAAGGGAAGGATTTCGTTCTGGTTTGGGCTATATCGGTTACATATGGACATTAAGGTCTTTATGGATGATTTTATTTTTAACAAAGTATGGACCATTGGGGATTTTTGCAAAAAAGTTGGGATTGTAAGGATTAGAGATGAGAGGAATTCGAAGGTTTAGAGTCCAGTCATTAATAAATTAGATTTATAATTTGCAACTAGTGCCGGGGAAAGAGGTGTTTTGCTAAAAATGATTCCAACAAAGGTGGGTTTAAATTTACTTTTGACCAAATAAAATTTTAGAAAAAAACTAGGGCTGTCAAATTAGATATTTTTATTTGGCCGCCATGTTGAATTTTTTCTTTCAAAAATGATAAAAGAAATTTTGTTTGGTATTACTTTAAGGGAAAATTTTGACCGAAAAAGATTACGTTATTGGTTTTAAAAAATAAGAATAAATAACATATTGGTGACGGAAAAATTGAAACTCCTAAATTTTTCACCATTGTTTCACTCACAAGAGGACTCGAGGACTTGGAAACGCCTATCTTAATGAAATTTTTTTTCTGACATTTGATCGAATGATAATTCTCACATGTTCGAGGGTTCTTGCTAACCTGGAGAAAAAAAAAATCGACTAGTATATTACTAACACTCTATGTCATAGTAAAAACACATTTTGAAATAATTTGAACCGACTCAAATAACAATGTGTGTTAAAATATGTTTCTAGGGAGAATGTAAGTTATAAAAGGTAAATTTATCTTTCATATAACGGCAATTGAAAGCAACAATAAATAAAAAATATTAAAAAATAAAAAAAAAGCCGGGTTTAGCACAGGGCTCAAGATTAACACGACGAACGAGCCTGAACCGGAAGCACCCACCGACTAAGAAATATATACTTATATGATCGACACCTACTCTCCTATGACTTGTTAAGAAAATCCTGGTACCACCAAATACTTAACCAATATTGTGTGATAAACAAAAATATTAAAATGTGCATAGAACAAGTGTAGGTTTCTTTTTTTTTTTTTTTTTTTTTTTTACAGCACCATAGGTTGTGCTTAAAAGTTTGAATAGACTAGACAAATCTTAACGGAAAATGAAATATTATTCAAATATAAAATATAGTATGGTATTGAATTATTCTCAGAGCCAGTGCAGTACCGTAAGACGAATCAGATCCCTCTAAACTCTTAATTAATTGTAGATTTCAAATAATGTTTTATCTCAAATAAGTTAAAATAAATGTTTATTTAGCAAATTTCAATTGAAAATAAGTTCATGTTTAGAAACACATTAAATTTCCTTTACAATCATGCAAAGGTCATCACGCCATTAGTCAGTTTTATATATATTTTTTTATTTTTGATGAAGTATAAAAGTGTAAAGTTATATATACCATATTTTACCTTCCCTTAAGGAACATTTCAGCAAGAACTTCAGGAGAAGAGACTTCAACCTGAGAGGCCTTTGGTTCGGAACTCGTGGAACTATACCAAGGACAACAAGGAGCTTCATGGAGGAATTCTGTGTTCATATCAAAGACGTGGAGGAAATGGCAGAAGGGATAATCCTGGAATCCTTGGGAATCATCCACCATCACATGCATGGTAACTAATAAGGATGGTGATGTCTCAGTGCAGAAGATTTGTATATTGCACATTTTAATCCTACATTATTTTATATATTTATTATTTTTTTTACTACATATATTTATTACTTTTATATATATCATCATTTTTATATATTTACCACTTATATCTTATATCTTTGTATGCATGTGTTAGAGTGTTTTTTTAAAAATATTAATAGATTGAAAATGGCGACGAATATGTTGGGTTTTATGGATGTATGAATTTATTTTTTACTATATTTGAAATGTTTATATGATTTTGACTCAAATTTACTTTTATGTGTGATGGGGCGTAAAAAAAAGAGAGGAAATTTTTAGAATTAATATAATGGAATATTTAATGAACGATAGAAAGCTAAAAAAAATAAATAAAATGTTTAAGGGAAGAAATAATAAATAATGAAAAGGAAAAAAAATCATGTATAACTTTATTACATAATGAAGAAATATTTATAATGAGCCAATTTAAAAAAAAAATATGCTGTGACAATGTATATATTCGTAAATAGGACAATAATTAGATTTTTTATTTAAATATTTTATTGGTCGTACTAAACTTTTTTGTAAGCACCAACAATGGCCTGAACCGAAATCTTTCTTTAATGAGAACAAACTGGTGACTAATTTGTCGAAAATGAAAGAACTGCAAAATGTGATACTGAGTTAAAGTTAGGATCACATAGTGTTTAGAAGTTACTTATGTACCTATACTCGCCACACCGCTTTTGGATTGTAGATCTACTGTAGAGACCAACCACCGTTTTATGGAGATGATTTGTAAGGTCAACTCTTGTCCACAAAAATCGTGACCCCTTGTGTGAAGGTATTAATTTTTTAGGACTACATCTGGACAAAAGACTGACCTGAATTCCTAATACAAGACTGAAAAAACAGGAAACTGCACGTCGATTCCGACTATTACAACATTTACTGGACAGACGGTATAAACATCCAATCCATTACAAAAGACTGATTTACATAACTATTATTAGGCCTACCTGGACATACGGAGTTGAGCTTTGGGGCTCCACTAAAACGTCGAATTCATCTCGAATCCAATCCACTTTGTAACAAAACAAGGGATCCATCAGGAACTTAATGTTCCATATTTTGCCGATATGGCCAGAAACAGACACCAATCCTTCCATGATAAACTTCCCAACCACCCAAACCCACTTGTTTCTAACCTGGCTTCTCCTTTATTTCCTAGTAATCCTCCTAGATGTCTAAAAAGAAGTTAGCCTCAAGATCTTGTCCTCTAAAAATGTTATTAGAGTTCTATCAATGGGTAGATTCTCCACATGTTTGTATCATGTCATTGTATCACTTACAACACATTTACTTGTTGTATATATTTTTATACAATTGTAAATAACAATAAATAAATTATTAACAGAAAAATAAGTTTCAGAACTGCTTATACTTAATTAATTTTTCAATTGAGAACCACCTACAGCACTAGCGGACACCGGCCAGGCATTCGTTACGACCTTCAGAGGACAAGCGAACAAAGGCAGGACTTACAAGAACGAATAACAAAACAAGTCTCACGCTTTAACTTAAGCAGGGAGTTTAATTATTCTTAATAAGATTTAGTGAAAGCGGTAGAACCGGAGAGGTTTTAGAATGGACTCGAATGGCATTAGTTCTTTGAATGTTGTGTCCTAAGAAACTCTATTTTGGAAGACTTTACGTTTGAGAAGCAAGTTCATTCGGTTCTAACTAGTTAGGTCGCCTGAGTTGGAATTGAGTTATGTTTGAGAGACTTCTATTGAGTATTTTTTTTTTTTAGGTTAGTAATGTTTAAATGATTATTTTTAAAGTTATTTAGATCGAGTTCTAGACATTAAACGTAAATAAAGCAAGAAAATACTCGTCACCAGAATTAAATTTTTATTATACAACATTTTTTATTAAATTAAATAATTGGGAGCGGGTAGTTTAGTGATATGACACTTTGCTACTTACTCTAAGTGGTCGTGTTCGAACCCTGTTGTAGCAGATAATTATTTTTGGTTGCACTGTAGCCGTGAGTCAGCTCTGTGAGTTCAGACGCCCTCCGGGATCCACCCACCCTCATTAACTGATAATATAGTCACATTTTATTTCATTTATATTCTAAGGGATTTTAATATAAATATATATTTTTTTATTCTACTTTAATTGCACGAAAAGTATTTATTATGTTTGGAAAAAATAATTAGTGACCCCCTTTTTTTTAATTATTCCAAATATATATATTTTTTAATATAAATCTTATATATGTTTGGTGATTATTTTCTTGAATGATGGAAGCATTAAATCGCACAAATTATCGATTCTCGGGCGTTTATAATTAATTTTTAAAATGATTACAAATTCCTCCTACTTACCAATCAATTTTTCTCCACATTAAAAAAATAAAACAAAAACATAAATATCAACTAAGTGTAATCTAGTGGTATTTTCATTCATGTATGCTATAAGAGAAATGAGGTACAGATTTCATACCTTTTCGACTTATGTAAGTATGTAAAAAATAAGGTATACCATAAAAATTCCTAACTTTTATAACCCACTTTGATTATAATTAAAGTGGATCCCTTTTATCTTTTAAAAGCTTTTAATTTTATTTCGCTAAAGAGGCGTTAAAGAGTTTTTGTTCAAGTTACAGGAAGGGTAGGTTAAGTATTAGACTTAGCAAGAACTGACAACATTGACTTCACTTGACGACAGGATTAGGAAGGTTTTGTATGTGTTTAGGCCGATATGTGTGTTGTATTTCTTCAACAATGCTGATACAAACAACATTCGTACAAGGCTGATACAAAATATTTTACTGAAACGAAGGACGAGACCGATGAATAAATTTGAAGATTTCTTGGACATTGCTAAAAAAAAAAAAAATAAATAAATAAAAAAACAGATAAATATTGTAAAGCAATAGTGTTGAAAATTTATTCTGTATTTTACTGTTTTCATTTATTCACCTGAGTTATCTTTTCGTGCTTTATTAGTTTTTAATTATTTCTTTTGTGCTTTTTACTTTCTATTTAAATTATATTTTCTATTGTCATCGTTTAGATTTTCATTTCCTTTCTTGTTTTTATTAATTTAATTTGACAGGTATATCTTACAATTATGTACAAATTTTAAAATAATAAAAGTATAACTTGATCCATTAGTTTACCATAGAAGAAAAATATAAATAAATGTATAAATGTAATTCTGAATATAGTAGATAGATAGACGATTGCTAAAACAATGGTTTATTATAAACCAAAGGTTACAGAGGAACAAAAGTACTAAGTAAAATACACCAAAGTAGAAAAAATATTCTACTTACATAAAACGATAAAATAGAATAAAAGTCCGTTTTAATGAATCTAACAGTGTAAAATTATAAGTTATTGAAAGTATCTTTCCAAAGTTATAATTATAATCCAAAATCTAATCATTTCAAAACAATAAACAAACATTTAATACAACCTTCTTATGACAATTCACATCAACTCCGCTAGGAGCGCTAGAATATAGAAGGAGCATAGTTACCTTAACTATGAATATAATTTATTATTTAATTTATGTACTATTTATTATTTAATATTTATTTTATATATATTTATTTATTTTATATATTCAAAATTGTTACATTAGTTTTTTGAGTAAATGGAAAAATATAAAAATTGATTTAGTAAAGTGGCACTTCACTATAGGTGATTTTATCGAAAAATTTGCTGTCACACCCTAAGTACATACCTGCCTTAATCCATTCCAGATAGCACATATTTTTGAAAACTAGCCTAAAAATCTAACAGAATTAAAATTTTTTTTTTGCTTTACATTGGCCATTTTCGATAAAAAAAAATAGATAGATTTGTTACTCACTTTGTACAAATAAGATAAATGCACAATGTGCAATATAAAATAAAATAAAAACGCATTATTAAATTGAACAAATTTATTCCATAAATAGTCCCATAAAGTCCTTATTTTTGTTTCAGAAATAAAGAAAGGAATATAATTATATTTTATGATTCTAATTACAAATATATATTGAAAATAAAACAATCAACATAAGTTATTAAGAAGAAGTATCTTGAATAATAGTGCCAAAATTGGAGGATTAAAATTAATTCCAATAAATCCCACCAAATCACATTTAACCTTCGTCGTAAACCAATGACCTCTTGCCCAACAGTATCCTTTAATAGTACCCCACTTATTCCTATGGAACAGATCCGTTAATTAGGACCACATCTCGACAGACGACTAACATGGAATCCTCATACAAGACTGAAATGAGAGGAAACTGCTCGTCGATTTCGACTGTCACTTACTGTCATTTACTAGATAAACGGTCTAAACTGCCAATCCATTACAAAAGACTGATCTACATGACTATTATAAGGCCTATCTGAACATACGGAGTTGAGCTTTGGGGCTCCACTAAACCATCAAATTCCTCCCGAATCCAATCCTTACAGTCCAAAATCCTTCGTAAAATCCTTAATGCTCCTTACTTTGTCACAAATCAAGTCATCCATCATGACATCAATGTACCATATGTTGCCGATTTGGCCAAAACCAGATACCATTCCTTCCATGGAAAATTCCCAACTACCCAAATCTACTTGTTTCTAACCTGGGTACTCCTTCATTATCTAATAAGCCTCCTAGGCGTCTGAAAAGAAGATGACCTCGAGATCTACTCATGTTATTGGAGTTCTATCAATGGGTAGATTCTCCACATGTTTGTATCACGTCACTATGTTACCTACAGCAAATTTACTTGTTGTATATATGTTATACAGTTGTAAAAAACAATAAATAAATGATTAAAAAATAGAAGAAGTACATGATGATGAATTTTACTGGAAGGATAACCCTTACTTTTCTTGTACAGAATGATAACCCTTGAAACCAATATGAAAACAACATCAATTTTTTTTTCACATACTTGTAGGATAATTTTTGTTTTAAACTAGTCTTATTCTAACGGCTTTTTCTTCCATTCTGAAAATTGCAATTCAAGATCATTGCACACGGTGTGGAGTCGATCTTTTTTGCTCGGAAATGCTGTGCACACACGGCATACAATCGGTTTCAAATGTGTTAAATAGGTTTATTTTCGTATACATTTTTGTTTTTGATCGAAAACTGGAATTAGAACTTTTTCAAGATCGCAATACCTTATTATATATTAATATTTCATATAAAAGCAAGCGAAAGCAAACATATAGCCAAAATAAAAAAAAAATGTTCATATGAGGAGAAGATTGTTGCGGGTGCGGTTAGAATATAACACAAATAAGATGAAATAACTTATTTAATAGTACCAACGTTTCGGCCAGAATTTCTAGCCTTCATCAGGGCTAGGAACAAAGAACAAGATAACAACCAATGATTACAAAAAAGAAAATATAAACAGAATGACATAAAGTAAATAATTGTACAGAATGAAACTAATAAAAATAAAGTAATGAAAGAAGCGGAAAATAAAATGTATATATATAGGTAATTAAATAAGTAAGTAAAAATAACATAATTAAGAAAATAAAATAAAAAATTGAAGTTATACAATGCAATGGAATATGAATATTATAGTTTAATAATAATTTAAAAATTAAAATTAAATAAAGAAAAAAAAATAAATGAATAAACAAAAAATAAAATTGAGAGAAAGAAAATATATGTAACCATAATATTAGAATAAAGAAACAAAATATAAAGTAAAGTTAGACAAAAGAAGTGACTAGAAAACATAATAATAATAACATATGGTGAAAATAACTAATAACGTGGGTAAGGAAAATTAAGAAAGGAATTGAGAAGGAGAAGGGGGTAAAAGAAAGATAGGAAAAAAAGGGAATAAAAAAAATTCTTTTGTCTAACATTACTTTATATTTTGTTTCTTTATTCTAATATTATGGCTATATATTTCATTAGTTACATATATTTTCTTTCTCTCAATATTTTTTTTCCCATAATTTTAATTTTTAAATTATTAATAAAATAAAATATTCATATTATAGTAGCATTACATTACTTCAATTTTTTATTTTATTACCTTAACTATGTTATTTTTACTTATTCAATTACCTATATATTATTTTCCACTTCTTTCATCACTTTAATTTTATTAATTTCATTCTGTACAATTAATTACTTCATGACATTCTGTTTATATTTTATTTTTTTATTCATTTAGTTCTTTGTTCTGAGCCATGATGAAGGCTAAAAACGTTGACACTATTAAATAAGTTATTTCAACTTATTTGTGTTATTCTCTGACTGCACCTCCCCCCCCCCCCTCCCAACCATGTTCTTCTCATATGTATTATCCACGGTCAACTTCTTCTTCACATCATTAAAAAAGTTCATACCTCGTCTTTGTGGGAAATTGGCTCCTGCTAGCACCATTTTTTTCTTACATTCCCTCTACTAAGTGGCGAAAATAATTGACAAACAAATCTTTTCATAAGGGACTTTTAACTTGACAAGATGAAGACTGGCAGTGGATGATGAAGGGCAATGACCCGTTGCGATCCACTGATAACGCGGTTTGTCCCTCCGTAGCACATTTACATACATAGGGGATTACCTCCTCTCGACCAGCTATAGGAAAAACCATCCCATAGTCCCCCGTCAGCATCGATTATTGGATTCATATTACTTCTTAACAATTGTTTTATCCTCTTATCGCTAGAGCAGTATTTCGTTGTTGGCCCTCGACGTACATGAATGAAGTGTTGAGGTAAAAGCTATCATGAAGAAAACGTCGTAAATTAACCCTAGAATACTGAAGAGCTTAGTAGATACGTTTATGAGTAAATTTTACTCACACTAGAAGTTTTAAGAAAATTTTTTTTTTTCATTTTAAATTATAATCACTCTTATACCTATAATTATGGCTCTAATATGCTAAACATGGAAGGAAATCGAATAAATATAAAAAGGGATTTTTTTATAGAGTCTGAAGTTTGCGGACCCAGACTCTATAAAATGCTCAGCGAACTTGAGCGGTGTAAATCCGTGGTTTAAAAACATTATGATGATTAATAGTGAACATTAATATCAATAAAAATGCAGAAAGGAGGAGTAAAGTCCTCTTTCATGTATTCTTGGACAAACTGCATGTCACAATTTCACAAGAGATCATAACACAAAAAAGGTAATCCTTCCCGACCGGACCCGTCCCGATAAAACCCCCAGGAAGCGATGCTATATCAGTTTTGGAATATTTGCTGAAACGGTAAGCGGAGACTTTAAGATAGTTATATCGAGCAATACATAAAAATGGCCTGAAATTGGAAAACGGCGTGTTCATATGTGTCATAAAGTGATGCCCCTCCAAACCCAATTCTACTTGAATTATATTTACCGGGCAAGTAAAAGTTAGCAACCAATAAATTAGTTTTGTCGAGCAATACATTTATTTAGGACAATCCATTTCATAAAAAAAAGAAAAGATGAAATAAATACAAGATTTAACATACTGGTACATGAAACACAATTTTAAAAAGTCAACTACCTTTAGGCTTAAAGGCTAAGGTGTTAAGCAGCATAAGAAAATAATTATGAAAAATTAGTGAGGACACAAATACAATTTTAAAGTATGATATGGATCAAAATAATATGTATCAGCAACAGAAAATTGTTATCTAGGATTAAAGTTAAAAGTCTAACAAAAGAACACAACAACTGAAATGGAGATAGGCCGGGTATGTTTACTCGACACAAGAAGATAGTCCTAAAGTGCAACAGAGTAGATAGAGAAGGAACAACAAGGGAACACAAGAGAAGGAAGGGAAGACCAATTACAAGATGGCGAGTTGAGATAGTTCAAAGAGTTTGAAGAGGGGACTGTTGGGCTACTGTAGCTAGGAAGCCAAGTTTTCAAATAAAGTATAGGAAATATTTTATTTAATTATTGGAAAATTATTATTTCCTTTTAAATTAATTTAAACAATTTTAATAAATGAAGAAGTTGAAATTTTTTGAATTGTTTATAGACCAGATATCGCACGGAACAGGTTTTTAGTTTTGTAAATAATCTAAATAAACCTATTATTATTATTACTTACAATAATAAAAAAAATGTTTTTAAATTATTTATTTAATGTAATTTACAACTGTACGAAATAATACAATAGGTAAATATGTAGTATGTTTCATATACACTTGAAAATCTTAGGAAGGAACCACCCATTGGTGGTACTTCAAGTATTAATTTAAATTAGAAGGTCCTGTGGCCATCTTCTTTTCAGACGCCTCGAAGGTTTATCAGGGATTGTTTAGGACGAGAGATTAAGAACTAATGGGTTAGGATGGATAAGGAGTTTGAAATGAAAAGACGCATATCTGTTTTGGGCCAAATCTGCAACAAATGGGATGTTAAGGTTTGTGGATGAGTTTATTTGTAACGTAATAAGGAGCATCAAGGATTTTACGTAGGATTTTGGATTGTAAGGATTGGATCGGGAGGAATTTGATGGTTTGGTAGAGCCCCAAATCTCAATTCCATATGTCCAAATTGGTCTGATTATCATAGTGTATAATAATTTTTTGTAGTGAATGGGAAGTTTAGAGGGTTTGTCAAGAAACTGTTGTAGCAATCGAAATCTACGAGCAGTTTCATGTCGTTTCAGTCTTGTATGTGGATTCCATGTAAGTCTCTTTTAAAGATGGAGTCCTAAGTATCGAATCTGATCAACAGGCGTGGAGTATTTAGAAAGGATGCTGTAGGACAGGAGGGTAGAGGTTTACGACGGAGAGTAAAGGTGATCTGGTGGGATTTGTCAGGATTTATTTTTATTCTCCAGTTTTGACACCACTCTTCAATGGATGTTATGTGTTTCTGTAGTGTTTGTGATGCATTAGTAGGGTCGTTGTTTACAGACAGTATACATGTGTCATCAGCGTATGTTGTTAGGACTGTATAGGGTGGGCTGGGATGTCATCTGTATAAACCGTGTAAAGAATGGGACCTAATATACTACCTTGAGGAACACCGGCCGACAGAGAAAAGAGAGATGAGTAGGCTAGGTTATGATTTACTTTCTAGTAGGTTCTATCAGAGTGGTAGGAATGAATTAAAAAAAGGAAATATGTAGGGGGAAGGAATTGACGAAGTTTAGAGAGCAGACCTGGATGCCAGACTCGATAAAAAGTTTGTTCAACATCGAGGAAGACTCCCATGCAGTACATTCCACGCTCCAATGTAAAAACTATGATAACAACCACTCGATGACACAATTGTATGGTAGAATGGGATGTTCTAAATCCAAATTGGTGGTCAGGAATAACATGATATGAGTCAAGGATAGAGGCGTTTTAATAAGAGTTTTTCTAGGATTATGTCCATAATGGGCATTAGTAAAATAGGATGGTAGGAAGATGGATATTCAAGTGGCTTGGAGGTTTTGAGGAACATTTTTATTATAGAAATTTTCCACGGGTTGAGGAAATAGGAGGATCGGAGGGTAGCATTATAGATATTGGTAAGGAGTAGGTTGGCTTGCGAGAAGAGGTTAAAAGCCAATATAAAAAAAATTCCCACCACAGTATTTATCTACTTATTATTTTTTATGTTTATATTATAACTAGAAAATAGTTCTTTATGTTAAATTATTATTCTTTTATTTCTTTCGTTTTATTTATTTCTACTCAATTCAAGGAAAATACAAAAATTTTGCCACTCGATTTAACGATCGGATGGAGGTTGCAACCGATTGAGGTTTTAGTATGTTTTTTTCTAAATGAAAACTAACAAAATATAAATATAGTGCAACATGCATAAATGGGATCTCAAGGCACCTGAATTTTTTCATAACATAATGAGGTTTTATATGTAATCTTTACAATTTCTAAAACTGGTATTTATTCTTTTTAAATACATTAAATGATGATATCCTTGTTAAGTCTGAATACTCTTTATTATATCATCAACAGTCTAACGTTTCGACCAATTCGGTCATCCTCAAGGACAATCTAACAATCAACAGCTTATTATACATTCGTTTAACAACAACATTATTAAAATTTACTGTGAGGTGTAAATTTATATTTAAGGTATGTTAAATTATTAATAATGTTGTTGTTATAATTGTTTCATATGAATGTATAAAGCTGTTAATTGTTAGATTGTCCTCGAAGATGGCCGAATTGCTCGAAACGTTGGACTGTTGAAATAATAATGAGTGTTGAGACTTAACAAGGATATCATTTGATGTATTTATAAAATTAATGAGGCTTTTCATTTACTCAGTTTTCGAAACAAGCAGGTTCAAAATAACTGTTTCTTATTTATAGAGTATCTCGTTGTAGCTTAATAAATTCAATTATGTAGGTTTACACTTGTGTGCTAAAAGCATCACGGTGTTTCTTCATGATATGAATTTGTTCAAATATGCCAGAAATATCAATATTTCGTACCTCGAAATATTTATGTAAGGTTTCTAATGCTTTATCTGTGTCGCGCTTTGGCTTGTTTCTAAAGCCTCTTCACAACTCTCCTCTTCTTCAATTTACAAAGAGAAAGGAGAGCTTTAATTTGTTAGCTACAGTTAATGAATTACACTTCCTTTTCGACATTATGTGAACTTTTATCCAGTTGTTTTTATCGTACAAAGCCTTAGATATTATTGAAAAACAAAACATAAGCGGAAGAATTCCTATTTGTAAGCGTGTCGAACTTGATATGAGCCACAAAGAGCCAAGTATAGAGGTACATATAGAAAAAATCTAAATATTCAAATTTCAATTAAAAGGTTTTAAAAACTCTCAGTAACAGAGCTGTTTCAATGTATAAGTTTCAGGACAGCATTGTAATAATCAGAGGTAGATATTTCTCATATATTCAGGACTCACTTAACCTGGTAACACTGAGATCACCAGGAAAATCAAGCAGATTATTTTTGTTTCTAATTATTTTCTTTTATAACAATACTTTATCATATATTTTGTCATAAGAGAAAAAGAAAAATCTAAATATTTGAGTGAATATTATGTATTAATAGTACTATAAAAATTATCTTTACCGATATGATGTATCAGTAACTAGGGGCTGGTTACTTTAAAGTAGAGAGTATATAGTCTTTTATAAGTTCTAATTGTAATTATGTACTTCAAAAGTTTTTACTCTCAGACGCCCACCAGACCCACCAGAATTGATCATCAAAGAAAAAATGTAAAATAAAATCGAAATAGTAAGATACATGGGAATTCAACCCGATAGCCACCTTACCTGGAACCACCATATCAACATTAAACCTACATAAAGTTACCAATGCTATATCCTATCCAAAATATAAAATCCAAATTAAAACTAGAAATAGCTATTTTTATTATTAAAACAATTCTCAGGCCACTGCTGATGTCTGATGCTGAAGTCTGGGGAACAGCATCCTCTACGAAAAAGAAAAAAATTACAATCTTTAAAAAAAAGTCTTAAGGATAGCAGTGGATGCGCCTTGGTTTGTAAGAAACAGCCAATTGCATCGGGAATTACAAATAGAGACAATAGAGGATTACATCAAAAAAATATTCATGAAGTTCCACTTCCAGTTATCTATAGTTGAAAGAGCAGTGACCTAAAACTTGGGAAACCCAACCACAACCCGAAGACTGAAGCCTAGGTTGCTGCAGGACATTCTGTTATATGTTTTATATTTATCAGTTCTGTTAGTGTCACTCTAAAAATTTATTTTATAGTAATTTATTTTTTTCACTTATTATTTTCCTTAATTCACTTTTTTTCCACTAGTTATAATTTTTTTATTTTTTTTTTTCAATTATTTATTTTGTTAAATCAATAAATGTCATTGTTTTTGTTAAAAGCTTTACTTTTATCTTATATTAAGATTTATTATTTTAATCTATTTATTTTATCTTAATTTTTTTTTATTTATAACGTTATATATAGTTAGAGGTGTCTTTTGTATGAGACTAAACCCCCCTATAATCTATTGTAAAAAAAAAAGTACCTCTTAAATTAACCATGTAAGACCTGTAAAGAATGGGACCTAATATACTACCTTGAGGAACACCGGCCGACAGAGAAAAGAGAGATGAGTAGGCTAGGTTATGATTTACTTTCTAGTAG
>NW_027112031.1:1441212-1448965 GCF_000696795.3 Halyomorpha halys
TTAGAGGTGTCTTTTGTATGAGACTAAACCCCCCTATAATCTATTGTAAAAAAAAAAGTACCTCTTAAATTAACCATGTAAGACCTAACAGTCCGATCATAAATAAATAAATAAAAAAAAATTAAAAGAATTTAAATATTCTTTTTATTAGCAGGTGAATAAAACTTTCATTATTAATCCACGCTAAAGAACATCTACGGTCAAAAATACGTTAAATATTCTCCACCATACAGCGAGACAAAAGATTTTTATTAAAAAGAAAAACGAATTGCTCCACGGACCAGGAAAACCGAATCCGAAACATGCCGAAACTAAGCGATATTAGCAAGAATTAGTTGTATGAATTTGTGTCTCTACCCTCACGATTGGATCTTAAACTTCTTGTTATATATGTAACACAAGACCTTATACTTAGGGCACCTTATACTTAGAGCAACCTCAATCTTCACAATAGGATGTATAGTTTTTGTTTCTTTTATATTATTAAATATGTAGTAACGTTTTTGTTTTTTCTTTATTTACTTTGAAAAATGAAGAAAACCTAGTTTGGATATAATGCTAGTTACTAGTTTATATGAATGATTTTTAACTCACTATTTTCGTAAAAAAATTACAATGGATTGATATATAAAATTCCATGTTTAAATTTTCCAGCTATCTATATAGGTGAAACAAAGCGAATGTTGGGGGAAAGAATATATGAACACAGAAATGATACAAGAAATAAAGAAAAGGATCACAATAAAACAGCATTGGTACAGCATGCAGCTTAAAACCAACATAATTTTGATTTTGATAACACTATAATTTTATATAAAGAATACAATATGTTCAAAAGAAAAATACTTGAGTCAATTTATATATAAGAGAACATCAATTATACAGTTAATTTTAAAACAGATACAAGGGATTTAAACCAACATTATGCAGAGATTTTAAGTAAAATAAATTTATGAAAAATATTGGAGAAATTTAAGTTACTATTTATAATTAATTTTAATAATTGGAATAAGTACAAATTGAGACCAAAATGCAATTCGAATTAAATTAAAAACAAAGCTGACCTGAGTGTGTGGAAGGTTATAAATAGTTTGTTTATATGACAGTGATAGTGTGGATTAATTAAAAATTAAAAGTTTTAAAAACTAATAAATTTAAAAAAAAGGTAACTAAACATAAGCTTATTAATAATAAATATGACTCTCTAATAATTGACTTTTCCATAGGGTGTGTTTGACTTATAATTAATGATCTCGTCAGAATAGTCTGCAAAATAAATTTTAAATTTTGATGTGAGGTGAGAATTTATATTTGAACATATAGAAACAAGCCAAAGCGCGACACAGATAAAGCATTAGAAACCTTACATAAATATTTCGAGATACTAAATATTGACATTTCTGGCATATTTGAACAAATTCATATCATGGAGAAACACCATGATGCTTTTAGCACACATATATAAACCAATATAATTGGATTTATTAAGCTACAACGAGATACTCTATGAACAAGAAACTGTTATTTTGAACCTGCTTGTTTCGAAAACTGGGTAAATGAAAAGCCTCATTAATTTTATAAATACAACAAATGATATCCTTGTTAAGTCTCAACACTCTTTATTATTTCAACAGTCCAACGTTTCGGGCAATTCGGCCATCTTCAAGGACAATCTAACAATTAACAGCTTTATACATTCATATGCAACAATTTTAACAACAACATTATTAATAATTTAACATACCTTAAATATAAATTTACACCTCACAGCAAATTTTAATAATGATGTTGTTAAAATTTTTACAAATGAATGTATAATAAGCAGTTGATTGTTAGATTGTCCTTGAGGATGGCCGAATTGGTCGAAACGTTGGACTGTTGATGATATAATAAAGAGTATTCAGACTTAACAAGCATACCATTTAATGTATTTAAAAAAATAAATACCAGTTTCGATAAATTGAAAAGATTACATATAAAGCCTCATTAAGTTATGAAAAAATTCAGGTACCTTGAGATCCCATTTATGGATGTTGCATTATATTTATATTTTGTTATTTTTCATTTAGGAAAAACATACTAAAACCCTAATCGGTTGCAACCTCCATTCGATCGTTAAATCGAATGGCTAAATTTTTGTATTTTTCTTTAATTGAGTAGAAATAAATAAAAGAATAATAATTTAATATAAAGAACTATTTTCTAGTTATAATATAAACATAAAAAATAATGAGTAGATAAATACTTACTAATTTTTTTATATTGGCTTTTAACCTTTTATCGCAAGCCATTCTGTTCCTTACCAATAATAATTTAACATACCTTAAATATAAATTTACACCTTACAGCAAATTTTAATAATGATGTTGTTAAAATTGTTACCAATGAATGTATAATAAGCTGTTGAATGTTAGACTGTCCTTGAGGATGGCCGAATTGGCTGAAACGTTGGACTATTGATGTAATAAAAAGTGTTAAGACTATACAAGGATACAATTTGATTTATTTAATAATATACAATGATATATTTAATTATGTATTATACAGGCTAACTCTATTTGAACGGCTTTTAATGTTCTTTTTTTTTTTAATATTTATTTATTGCTATTTACAACTGTGCATTATAATACATTTAGTAAATCTGATCTAAGTTAAATTGGAGTGTTACAGGCGTGTAGAGAAACTACCCATTGGTAGCACTCTAATGACATTTTACATTAGCTGGTCTCGTGGCCATCTTCTTTTCAGGCGCCTCGGAGGATTGTCAGGAATGGAAGAGGATGCAAGATTAGAAACTAGGGGGTTTGAGTGGTTAGAGAGTTTATAATGGAAGGAGTGATATCTGGTTCGGGCTAGATCGGTTACATTGGGAACATTAAGGTCTTTATGTATGATTTTATTTGTGACAAAGTAAGGAGCATTGAGGATTTTACGAAGGATTTTGGATTGTAAGGTTAATGTTCCTAAAACAATATATCCATAACCAACGCCAGTATTAAAAGTTTAACAAAATATCATAGTTTTCCTTTTTTTGTCCTTTAGTAATTCATATAATTCCTACATAATGAATATATATTGTTAGCAATGAGAACGGTTTATCATTTCCACTTAAAGAAAATTAAAGGTAATCAAAATAAGATATTTTAATGAAGACCAGACAGAGCTGGTATCAAAAACCATTTAATTGTACATAGACATGCCGAGTTTAATCAAAACTTGTAGAGTCATTTTTAAGAAAATCGAAAGGATATAAAAGATCGATTATATAAAGTGGCACTACCGTTCGGTTGCTTTTATGGAAAAAGTCGCTATATAGTCGCTTCTCAGGCATATACCCGCTTTAAATGTGTAATTTCAGTTCCGTACGACTTTTCGTTATTAAGATAATGTGTTCACACACATAAACACTGACAATTTCTCAAGACCTGGTTATTTAGATTCAGGGGACATCAAAACGTACATTTCCGTCGAAAACTCTAATTAAAAATTGTGCAAGTTCGCAATTCTTGCTGTATATTCCATATATGAATAAATGAAAATAAATTATTTACCATATAAACGAATTTCAGACAATTGACGGACTTTCATGTGTTCTTTGTAAGTAGACAGTAAAAATACGGTCTAAAAGCTACCCAAAAATTTCTTCTTCAGAGACAAGTTAAACAATTTTTTGTTTTGATCAAAATCGGTGTACATGAAGATACAGAAAATAATTTACCTTTCATGTTCAAATAATTGACAACATGAAGTATAAGTTACTCAATAGGGATAAGATATATTTGACAAATGTTAGCCATAATGTTTGATTGTTTAATTACGTGAATGACTTACAGATGAGCTTGTACGTTCGGCGTCTATCGAGATGAATATTTATGTAGCTATGCAGCCATTGAAATGGTTAAAATGTGTTATCAAAACTTCATATTCTTTTAACGTTCTTCAGTTCTACCCGCAGTCGAAACGTGGGAAATACCAAGAATATTGAATTTGTGGCTGAGAGTGGGAGAGGCAACTTGTCGATTCCAGGTCGTTCCCAACAACTCAGCATCTGTTTAGATCAGGCAGACATTTGGCTTCAACTGAGCGGCACCACCTGTTATATCGCCAGAGAAACACTCGATTTAATAAAAGGAAATCCAACGGGATTTTGATCCGAAGATTGGGGAGTGAAACATGACTCTCGTGAGTCATGAGATCATGCGGATCATAGTTCCCCTGAAGGCAGGAGTCACAATATTGACCCAGGAGCCGAGGGGTAAAAATAATGAGAAGGTACCGCTTAACTGGAGGATTATTAACGGAGTTCGTCTGCATACATATCTAATTTTAAAACCATGTCTTTCAATTGTATACATCGGTTTCATATACTCAGCATAACAATAAAAGCATTCAATGAAAAAAGGAAAGACAAAATATTTACACATATTTCATTGCTAAAAATATTATTATGTTTTAGAATAAATTTCATTATTAATTTTTATGTATCTATTTATATGTTTTTATTTATATTCAAATTTACCTGGTCCTTAAAATATTTTTTTTCAGATTTAATCGCAGACGAATACAGATTTTCATACGTACGAGTTTATTTATTAATTCATTTTAATCAGATTGTTCTGTGCGGATAACACTGTTAAACATACATCATACACAAAACAGTGATTATATTAAAATATAAAGCATTAAATTTTTACATTGTTGTACTTTAGTGCGGAATGTACTAAACGAACATATAGTTAGCCGATTTAATTAAGGATTCTCAACTATAAAAATATTAATAAACCATTCATAATTCATATCAATCAGTATCCATGAGTTTTTGAAGAATGAGCATTTTCAAATATTATTTATGGTGTATAAAAATATCGATGTGTTTTTATGAATATTGAATAAAATTGTAAGAAATATAGGGCCATATAAAGAAAAGGACCCCCTCAAATTGATAATATTCCTAATATACTCGTATAAAGTACCAGAGACACCAAATTGATACAATTTATCACAAAAGGCTTCCTCAAGAAGGGTATGAATTATTCAATGTTATTCCTTCGTGTTATGACAAGCCTGCGATTTCAGTATGAGCTCTTCAGTTAGAATTCTCTTTATCTCTTGTGAACATCGTTTTAAGGACTTATTAAAACGATTAGATTAAAGCAACTATGTTAATAAATCACACATGTTAATTTAAATAACTGTATTTAATTTTTAAGAAATCGATTTATTTTGTTTATTTGTTTCGTATAAATTATTTGCAATTAAACGATTCTTTATATTACCTACTCTACAGTTAGTAATGCATGGTTTACTGCATTAATACTTTCAACATCTGAACAATATTATTTAATCAAATTTCTTAATTTCTTTGGTGAAATCGCACAGGTTATTTTAATTGATTATCTATTTGAAAAAAAAATGATCAAATCTCCATTTTTATCCACTCCCTTCTGCATAAAATTGTACTTTTCTTTCTTAATGATGCTGATTTTATAAAACGAAGATTAGCTATTTACTGGTATTTGAGAGACTTGAGATTTTTACTTAAAATTTTCCGTTTATGCATTAAGCAACTCGCACAAGAGGCGAAGAGAAAAAAAGTCATTTATTTCAGCCCAATTTTTGATTAATAAATGAAAATTATGTATAATTACTGGTATAAATTGGTGAGTCTGCCAATTGTAAGTAGGGGAAATAAAAAATAGTGGCAGTTACAAAACGTTAAAAAAAATTAATTAGGGTGAAATAACTGCCTTTTTTTATCCTCTTGGTCTCTTGTACTATCCATAAATGAGAAGTAATCATTATACTTTATTTATTAAATAAATCAAAAATTGTATCCTTCTTAGTCTCAACAGTTTTTATTTCAACAGTCCAAGGTTTCGGCCATTTCAGCCATCCTCAAGGACATCTTCAATTATAAATTCTTCCTCACATTAAAATTTAAAATTAGTTTTGCAGGCTATTCTGCCCAGGTCATTAATTATAAGTTAAAAACCTATTTTTTTTAATTTAAAATCATAAATATCTATATCTTCTTATTTTAAAATTATCCACCAAATTTGACCAGATTTTGTAATTGAAGATGTCCTTGAGGTGGCTGAAATGGCCGAAACGTTGGACTGTTGAAATAAAAAGTGTTCAGACTAAGAAGGATACAATTTTTGATTTATTTAATAAATAATTACCTGTCTCTAGAAATTGAAATAATATATTTAAATTATACTAATCTATGTTTGCAGGTTAAAACAACTGTAACCTATCGGAAGGCTTTAATCAAGATAATTATTAGGAACAACTGAGTGGAACAATTTTATCAGGATGTATATTTTTATCCAGAAACAGATATCTGGAAGGAGCTACCGAAATGTGAAATGCATAGAAAGGAGGCGCCAACAAGCATCGTTATGTATGAAAAGTTGCCCGGAAAACGGACCGTTCATCCATGATACAAGCCGGAAAAGTTTATAGTCCAGTTATCATGGAAATAAGAGCCCTCGGGAAATCATCCGCCAAGATATCATCTGTATTCTTTAAAGTTTAAGAAAGGGCCGCCGCCCCCCGTCTCTAATATCGGCCCCGCGATGAATCTTACTTTATCCAGTTTTCTTTAATTAAAAGGATATCGCGCCTGGGAAAAGATGCAACATTTATCACACAACATTTTATCTAATATTAATAACTGACAACACATCAGCTCTTAAACGATAGTACATAAATCTTTGTTGATAATTTTTTTTAAGTGGAAATAATAATGGAAATCAATAAAGACTAAAATATATTTGATAATAAGATTAAACACAGAGGTTCATTTCCGATACAACTAAAGTCCGCTTCCAATATACTTTTATCGATTCCACATCCTACCTAAACTAAAGAAGTAAAAGTGAAAATAAGGTTTAAGATCTACCTTACATCTACTTCTAAGTAAGATCTTCACATTTCAAGACACTAGATAAGATTTCAGGTATTTCATTTTTTTTTATTAGCAACCTTAGTAATGCTGAATGTTAACCAAGTTCAACCTATATTCTGCTTTTTTGCTGTTATAAAAATCTGCATCACTCAACATTCGTTTACCACTCTACTTAAAGATGAAATTAGTTTTGTATATTTAAAAATAGCTATTTCATTATAATTCAAGATGAAGATTTTTTTCATTTATAAATAATAAAAGTAAAATCTGTAAAATAAATATATTATTATAAATGTTTTTATCAAAACAAAAAAATAATTTCTATTTAAATTATAAATTCTACGTTGTTATCATGGTCACTTTGTTTTTATTTGGTTGCTAAAGAAACAAAACTTGAATACATCTGACAAAAAAAATGTATTTATTTAATAATAATACAAAATTATTATTTAATTTATCCTCCATTCCCTCCCTCCGTGGTAGCCTTATTTATCTGACTTCTCAAACTGACAATAATAGGGAGTAGGTTGGCCGATGTACGACATGTCCCAATCTCACAAGAGGAGATCATAACACAAAAAGGGTAATCCTCCCCCGCCGGACCCACCTCACTAAGACCCCCGGGGAGCGACGGTCCTATGTCACTTTTGAAATATTATCTTAAAACGGGAAGAGGAGACATTAAGATAGTTTTATACTAGAAAATTAATTTCTGGTATGAACAAAAAAAAAAAAAATGATAATTTAACATTTAACAAATATAATATAAATTTAAATATTTTTTTTTTGATTGATAGATTTATTTATTGATAGATATTACAATCTGCCACACAGTTTTGGGCA
>NW_027112031.1:1451210-1452015 GCF_000696795.3 Halyomorpha halys
TGTGGCAGATTGTAATATATATCAATAAATAAAAAGTATTAGTTAAAAAAAAATACATTAACAAACTATTCAAGTGTGGCTAATGTGTGTGGTTTGTTTTTTTATCTATATGATGCGTTAAATTACATTTCTATTTTTTTTTATTTAACTCTTTTTTTTTAAACATCTTCCACATTATTTTTTTTTTTAAATTTGGTTATTGACATTTATAACTTTCTATACATCTAGTAAATTTTATGATAGATTATGGTCTGTATTAATACTATAGGAATCTAATAACATTTCTACATTGAAAAGTCTGGAGGCCGTTTTCGTTTCAAAGACCTTGGTGGATTGTCAGGAATGGAAGAGGAATAAAGGATAGAAACTAGTGAGTTAATAATGGTTTGGAAATTTGGACCGTTTGTCTAGTAAATGATGTAAAAGTCGGAATTGACGTGCAGTTTTAAATCAAAATACATCTAGTAAATTTAATGTTATAGCACTGTTATAAAATTTTTGCATTAAAAGTTGTGAGTTCGATTCCCGCCTGAGATAGTATTTATTTCTCCAGAAATGAATCTTGATACTCCCACCTTGGTTAGTATGCCGTGGTAACTCCAAGGTAGCCCACCAGTAGTTGGCAAGAAGGACCACTGAGTTCACTTACCGGACTTGTTTTCTCCACCACATATCAATACTAATACATTAACAAACTATTTAATGGATCAGAATTGTATAAAAATAATAGATGAGGTGTATATAGTTGACCGTAGATTACTGATTGGAGAAGATGGTCGGGGGGTGCGGTCAGCAAAGAAACAAC
>NW_027112032.1:0-1923 GCF_000696795.3 Halyomorpha halys
GTTGCTTTTTAAAAAGCTATATCTCGAAAACTATTGGAGGTCTATTGCTCTTTTAGGGCTAATATTTCAGCAAATTTACTCTTCTTTAAATAATGTTCTCTTAAATTTTCTAGTGTTGTTGGTAGTTTTTACGATATAGAGCTCGGAATGAAAAATTAATATTTTTTTTAAGTTTTGAAACACCGCGATTTTTTATTCCCCCTACCTATACTTGGCAGACTCATAAATTTTGACTAGTAATTATACATAGTTTTACATAGCCAATGGGTGGCCCTCAGAAAAATAAGCGTGGGAGTGCGAACCCACCCAAAAAACCACTTCAGAAAACGCGCGATGTATTTCCTTAGTAAATCCCGCGAGGCCTTGGACCTCTACGGTCTGTCGCGCCAGTAATAATAATAATAAAATTATATTGCGGACGCGTTGTGTAAGATTCTTGAATAAGATTGTAGAACGGATTCCTACAATGTTAATAAATTCTAAACCAACGGGTAAACGTTCGAGAGATAGACCAAAACGTAGATAGGAGGATTGCATTAAAACTGATTTAGTAGGTTTGGTTTTGGAGGGTCGTCACTAGGGAGTATCTATGAAATCGATGATACCAAGGGGTACGACAGACAGGGCCCACCCTATTACTCTCAGGATACAAGGAGAAGTGATACGACCTAGTGAGGTTGTGACATATCTTGGCGTAAGACTTGGTAGAAAGTTAAATTTAACACCTCATTTAGACTACATGAGATGTAGACTAGCCCTTGCTCTTAATGGACTCAATCGTATAGGGGGCGCATTTTGGGGCCTCTGATACCCAGCAACATTGACCATATATAAAGGAGTAGTTGTGGGTATCTTGAGATATGCATCCCCCGCATGGAGTCGATATCTCTCGAAGGTTGGCTACAATACAGAGGATAGCTCTGCTGCTAGTCACTCGAGCATACCGAACAGTGTCTCATGAGGCGGTACAGGTATTAGCTGGAGGAGTGCCTATCGATCTTCTCCTGCAGGAAGACTATAATCGACACAAAATAAAGAGGGAAGGTCTGGCGGATTTACCGGAGAACCTCCAAGCGCGTATTGGTGAAAGCCCTAATAGATGGAAGAGGATCCTTCGAGAAGAAACCTTGCAAGAATGGAATCGACGATGGGTAGATTGCTTAAAAGGGGCCACCCTAAGGAAGTATTTTCCAACCGTTGGTTCACGCCTAGAATCAACGTGGATCCTCCCCGACTACTGGATCTCACAGTTCCTCACGGGGCATGGGGGTTTCCGAGATAAGCTCGCCGCACATGGCATAAACATCGATCACCTATGCCCAATTTGTCAGGTTCCTGAGACCGCCGAGCGCGTCTTACTTGCCTGTACCTTCTATGAAGCACTGAGACCCAAGATGATGAGAGAAACAGGACTCTATGTTCTAACTGAGAGCGATCTTCCTGAGCTAATGAAGAAAGAGAACTACCCGCACTACAAGACCTTCGTGTACGGGTGGAAGGAGGATGTGGGCTCTACTCACTTCTCCCTGGGTAGGAGAGAATAAACTACACCAGCAAGGCCTCAGTAGAAGAGCAAGATTTATTTTGTAGCAAGAGCAAGCTGTGTGCACAGCTATGTAATGTTTGTCATATGCAGCAATGAGTTGTACCCACTGCTGCGAACACCCGTATTGCCTAATAGGCAGGGTACGGTGATAAATAAATAAATAAATAGGGAGTATCGACATCGATCCTTTGGGCTTGCTAAGACATTATTATTATTTTTCTTTTTTTGTAGTCAATCTTTGTTGATCATCCCTTCGATATGAAAACAATTTTGTTGTTTTTGTGCAAAATCTATAAAAATAATGCATTTTGTGCCTATCAAGTTTGAACCTCAGTTCATTGTAAATAATAAATGTTGTCGGCAAGGAAGTAATTCAT
>NW_027112033.1:0-1646 GCF_000696795.3 Halyomorpha halys
AAAAAGATTGATCAGGCTGTGGAAACTGCATGTTTACTAGAATGAATGTTATAATTTGGTGTTTTTCGTTATTCTGCATTACATTCTACGATTTCCTATATTAAATATTAGTTTTTCTAGAATTTTTGGCTTTCTAACAATAAATAATAAGTCTATATTACTACTTTTAATTCCAGAAATGTATTTTCAAACAGGAAAAAATTATTATTCCTCTGATCTCCTTAAGTTAATTAAAATTTATTTTATAGTTTATATTTATCCATTTTGTATTACTAGCTCAAATCTGAAATGGTTAATTATTTCAGATAAATCAACTCTTGTATTCGAGAAAATATAGTATTTATTATTCATCTATCTAAATTAATATTCTTAATATCCAGTTCAATATTAGAAAAGGATCTGAAAGTTTCTAATCTAAAGGAAGAGGAAACTGTTGATAAGCTTCACGAGTTGGAAAGATAGTAGACTCCATAATCCTTAGCTAGCAACAATTAATACATGGATCAGACCCAACTCAATAGATTTCTCATAGAATTCAGGTAACATAATAAACATAAATGATGTTTATAAATATGTAATTTATAAAAAAAAAAGATTAGTTTTTAATAAATTAATATACATTCTTATATAAATATGTCAATGATCATGCCCATAATATAAATTATCGGCTTAAAATTCAATTCTTGTAGCTATTCATAAAGTCCAATTCCAATAATCTCATAGGTGAAGAAATAAAAACCTGCATTTATAATTAAATTCACCAAGATATCATTCGTTTTACCCATTAGACATATCATCATGACGAAGACAATGTCCACCAAAAGTAAAGAAAATAATTAAATTCACCAAAAATTAATTTTACGAGAAGTTGAAAATATACTTCACATAATTATACAAGGTTTTGATTTTAATTCAACAAACTATTTTTAGCACTTCCATAAATTTTTTATTATTACCTAAGAGTCAAATTCTAATTGTTTTATTTGTTTACCATTGATTAATTACGTAGAGTATGACAATAAGGGCAGAAGGAGTGAGCTATTATAATAGTACCTATTCTCAGTAGATTCAGAATACCAACTAACACATACAATTTACATCTGGCTTAGTTCAACAAATTAAATGTTTAGTTATACTAGGATTATAAAATTTGAATCATCTAATTTATAATAATTAGTGTACTAATAGCATTTTCATTTGATCAAGTTTGTATTCTTTAACGATTTATTTTAAATAGTCACCTGTTATGGTCAGACAGGCTGTCATTTGATTGGGTCCGTTTCATGGTTTTATCTTCTATCGATTGGGATTGTGGATCGCCAGGGACGCCATGTCCATTCAGATATCTTTGTCCTACCTCCTTTATCAGGGTCACGTAGAAGTCCACATCTGAATACACAGACTAATCACAACAATAGTCCACATAATGTGAAATAATATTTAGAAAAAAAAAAAGTGTAATTTTAAATAATGGTTTCAGGTGCTTTCATCAATTAAACACAACTTTAAAAAAAAAAATGAGAATGTGAATATAAGCAGTTAATAGTAAGAGTACAAATAAGTTTCCACCGTTTAATTTGTCAGATGTAAAATGCTATACTGTAAGTTAAGTATTAATGACTCTATATTATATGACTCCATATTAG
>NW_027112034.1:0-308 GCF_000696795.3 Halyomorpha halys
CTGAATGGAAACCTATTACATTTTCCCATTTCAAAATTACATTGTAGTGACGTTATCCATCAGGGACCGCCAGTACTAACACTGTTGTATCTTCCGCCAACTGCGTCCCATCTAATAGCACCAACTATTTATTCTTAAATTTCTACGACAAAAGCTTTTCGAGTTGACAGTAAAAAATAACTAATTATAAACATAAATAAAAATTAATTGGAGTAAAAACCAGGATCGTTCACTAAACAACTTTTGACATACTTAAACTATACAAACTTTTGACATAGATATAATATACAAGATCTCCGAACCGAATA
>NW_027112034.1:6892-7567 GCF_000696795.3 Halyomorpha halys
AGTAAACTACAACTAACAATAACTACGAAGTTGCGGGAGGTCCTTGACTCTGTAAGAGTTGTAGCTCCACATATGATGATGATGATGAACATATCTACATCAGGCGTTGAGTCCACAAGTAGTTTTAAATTATGAAGTACTAAGGCACTGTGTAGTTATATAGTCATAAGGAATAGAAGACGCAATATATGGATATGCAGGACAACAGAAAACAAAACGACCACCTATTAAACAATGTGGGAACTACCATCAACTGCACAAATCCTTTGCTGATTCTAAAAAGCATCTATAGTTCTCTCTGTTACTAGGCTTCAACCAACAATCAATAACAGGCTTCAACCAACAAACAGATTAAGGTGTTTGGCTAGATATAAAGGTATCCAGCGGGGCAAAGGAAGAAGGCAGCTCAGAGACAAGGCGCACCCACTTTCCCGCACCACCACAAAGGAAGAAAGCAGCTCAGAGACAAGGCGCACCCACTTTCCCGCACCACCACAAAGGAAGAAGGCAGCACGGAGACAAGGCGCACCCACTTTCCCGCACCACCACAAAACCAGAATGGAAACCTATTACATTTTCTCATTTCAAAATTACATTGTAGTGACGTTATCCATCAGGGACCGCCAGTACTAACACTGTTGTATCTTCCCCCCGCCAAAACGCTTCACTGTGTCC
>NW_027112034.1:8977-10171 GCF_000696795.3 Halyomorpha halys
CTTTTCCCTGGTCTCCTTGACAGGTCCCTTTTCTCCCACTTCCCTTTTGAGGCGTTACCTTATTTTTGAATCTCATTCCTCATTGGCCATAGGTGGCAGAACGCTCCCAAGGTAGGCGTCTCCCTCCCCAGGGCCGAGAGTGGGTGAAAAAGTTTTGATGTCCTGGAAGGGCCTGCACCTGCTTAATTGAATTCTGATCCTTCCTCAAAAACTGTCGTTTTTGTTGTAACACTTGTAGATCTAATAAGGGACTGTCACAAACTCAACACAGATGTGCACAAATCCAGGGACGCCCTAAGAGATTCCTCGAAGGCTCCTACTCTGACCAGGCAAAAAAAACCATAATAAAGGACATATTGTTATTGTAATACTGGCTAATGCCTTGATACATAGCATAATGATAATAATTTTAATTAAACGTAAAATGGGTAAACTATAGCAACAATCCAAACTTACTGACATTTTCAAGTGGCCCTGGTAAAATATTTTTTGCATTAGTTTTGCAAAACATTTTTTTTTTTTTAAATATTATTTTCAATACAAATAACTACCCTAAAGTTAGTGAGGTTGTCTCAAAATAACCCCCAGTCTAGAGTAAAATTTATGGAATAAAAAACAAAAACATCTTTTACCTGATATGCCACTATTGAAAGCAAGACACCCAGTGGCGTTTGGTTACTGACGCTGCAGAACTTGCCAAGTCTATTGTAATGCTCAAGATTTAATATGAATTTAATCTTTATTTTCTATTAATAAATTAGTTTGTCACTTTATAATGACAAAAATATGTCTTAACAATGAAAATATTTCTTAAAAAGAGTGATAAAGGACATACCTTCAAAGGAAATTTTTTTTGTTATATTTAGATCTTTAATTTATATTTTTAGTTAGATCACTTAACCCTGAAACGCTCTATATATTAATATTTAATAAAAAACAAATTCAGTCTACATTTAACCCACTATTTTTAGTAAAAAATAAATAATAATAATACACATTGATATATAACTTACGAGCACTTGGACTGAAAGACTTAAATAAAAAGAAAAAAGGGAACAGAATTGTAGCGCCCGCTTACTAGAATGATACTGCCTTTATTCTCTCTGATATTGCTCCTACATGCATTATCAGTGCTTATTTACATAGTGAGTTAGGATTAAGGTTGTATTGAGGCCTTGTCCTACCATAACTCCC
>NW_027112034.1:15286-15602 GCF_000696795.3 Halyomorpha halys
AGGCGTCTGAAAAGAAGATGACCACGGGACCTTCTAATTTAAATTAATGTTTGAAGTACCACCAATGGGTCGTTCCTTCCCAAGATTTTCAAGTGTACATGAAACATACAACATATTTACCTATTGTATTATTTTGTACAGTTGTAAATTACATTAAATAAATAATAAAAAAAAAGTTTTCAATTTAGCAATCTTTTGTTTCTTCCAACCATAATAACTTCGATAAAAATAAATTCTAAATATACGCTGAATATATCAAATGAATAATGGCATATGAAGTACGCTGAAACTTATTATTTCTCTAATCTATGTAATG
>NW_027112035.1:0-620 GCF_000696795.3 Halyomorpha halys
ATAATGATATGATACAGCATGTAGAGAAACTACCCAGTAGTAGAACTCTAAAAACAGTTTACAATATAAGGTCACGAGGCCATCTTCTTTTCTGGTCCCTCGGAGGATTGCCAGCAATGGAAGAGGAAGCAAGGTAAGAAACTAGTGGATTAGGGTGGTTAGGGAGTTTATGATGGAAGGAATAATATCGGCTTCGGGCTAAATCGGTTACATAAGGAACATTTAGGTCTTTATGGATGGTTCTATTAGTAACAAAATAAGGATCATTGAGGGTTTTATGAAGGATTTTGGATCGTAAAGATTGGATACTAGAGGAATTCGAAGGAGCCCAAAGCTCAACTCCGTATGTCCAGATGGGCCTTATTATTGTCATGTAGATCAGTCATTTGTAATTAGTTGGAAGTTTAGACCGTTTGTCTAGTAAGTGGTGTAATAGTCGGAATCTTCGTGCGGTTTCCTGTCTTTTCAGTCTTGTGTGAGGATTCCAGGCTAGTCGTTACGAATCAGTACTATATTGTTATATTGTGGTATTTGTAATTACTGCATGTTGAAGCTCAAAAGTTCAGTCTCCATTTTAATTTAGTTTCGTTTTACATTCAATTGGTTTTTTTATTTATATT
>NW_027112035.1:3185-3673 GCF_000696795.3 Halyomorpha halys
ATTAAACATAACAGGTAACCTTAAAATACCAAAGGTAGTAAAAGGTAAGACACAACGCTAATTACTTTTTCTTTTTTTTTCACAGTAATGCACTAATTAACTCACTTTTATTTCTGTTTTAGAGGGTTCGGGGGAAAAAAAAAAAAAAAAAAACCTAAATAGTGGAAAATGTAACTATGATTAAATTAATAAATTATAACCCTGTATAAATTCTTTTCCTCTTAAAATATTTTTATTTATTGATAAATATTACAATCTGGCACAACATTGTTGGGCAATAAGTAATAGTGATAACTGATTACACTCATACTAAAATAAAATAACATAAAAATAAAAAGAAATAGATAGAAAATATAGTAGAGGTTCTCCGTGTAGTAGTGTTGTCTTAGTATTGCCTTATATATAAATAGTTTGAGTCTAATTGACAGCCCTGGTGTATAGATAAGGTGTTTGAGCTGATATGATGTTGACTTAACGATTTGTATTCT
>NW_027112035.1:7604-8042 GCF_000696795.3 Halyomorpha halys
CAAAATGATAATTTTTAATTATTCGTATAAAATGTTGGATTTTTGAAAAAATATATCTCTAGACCCATAAGAAGCACATATGTCTGCCAACACTAAAAATAAAAGAAATTTAACTTACTATAAAATATTTTATGACATTTATCATCGTTGGGGTAGTAGTTTAATGAAAATTTGTTCGAACAACTATAAATCAATTTATTTTAGCAAATTTCATCTACTTAATACTTCTACGAAAATAAACATCGTAAACTACTTATAGCTCATTAAACTAGCTAATAGACATTTCTACGTCAAATGGGTTTTGAGATATTGATTTTTTAAAATAAATTCACCAACTACTGATCTTTCAGTACGTTCCATACAACATTTTTATGAAATGTTGCTTTTTGTAAAGCTATTTCTCGAGAACTATTGGATCTAAATAGCTCTATTAGGGCT
>NW_027112035.1:11098-11319 GCF_000696795.3 Halyomorpha halys
ATTGTGTTATATCGGTGTAATTATGAATACTAAGCAAATTTCTTTTTTGCTTATGTATATCACTAATGTAGAACACACTGGAGGAGACAGTTAGCATGCCTTTTCAAACAATAATGTCCATTTTGTATCTTCAAGATCCACAAAACAGTATAAAAAGCACATAATTAACAAAAAATAAATAGGAATTTTAAACTCACACACATACATATATAGGTTAGAAT
>NW_027112036.1:0-2104 GCF_000696795.3 Halyomorpha halys
AAGGTTCATATCTATGGCAATTTTAGCTATGAATTTCAACTATGGCTAATTTTTGCCCAACTCTGGAACAGTTTAACGTTCCTTAACTCGTTTTATTATTTTCCTGTAGGATCCACCTTTTAGTTCTTATGTGCGGAAAACCGAAAGAAAGACTTCTACTAATTTGTTACTTTATCAAATTAATTAGTTTCTGTATTGGAAAAATAATAGTGGTGTTATGTATGAAGATTGGAGAAATGTTTTTCCGTGTTAACTTTGTATTCATATAAATACTTGGAATACAGCTCAAATTTAAGAAATGTAAATCGTGTTTTGGTTATTATGGTACTTATTCGACGATGAATTTAATGCTGTCAAATTTCTTATACTATAACGTATTCGCTTGGATAAACCGTTTACCGAGAAACGGAGAAAAAACCTAATTCATTAGTTTATTAAATTAATTAGCTAATTAGTTAGAGTTTTAATATCACCAGAAAGATTTTAATTAAATTTCTATTTTTTTAATTTATTTGCAAATAGATGTTCTGTGGGCTGGGTTGTACGCATGAGCTTCTGTAATTCATTGAGTTCTCTTCTTACCGGCACTCTTGTAATATGTTCTTTCTGATTTTTTTTAAACAATACATTCATTTTTAATAATTACTTATATCGTAGTTTTTAATAAAATAGTTTAAGACAGAGGAATAATTAAGTATTTAACAAAAATGGAATGCTTTGTGCCAGTAAGGAATATGGTAGAAACAACAAACAGGAAAGTGTTCTGAGTTTATGTATAAAAAAAAACAAATCAAATGCCTCGAGAAAGAACTTTAAGGAGAGCTCTTTTTTAGGACTGTGCACCCAAAAGATACTGATTCAAATCTGGCCCGTAGGACCACTAAGTTACGGCATGTGGGGGTTCAAAAAGAACCGTTGCTAGCCCAAACCGTACAAGGTGTTAAAAATAAAGAAAAAAAATCGAATTTAGTTAAGAAAGTGTATTACATAAGTGTTTCCTTTATAAAGTTGTTTAGAGCTAGTTGAATCACGCATTTTTTCTTTTCTTGATGAAGATTTCTAGAACATTCTGTTTTTCTCAATTGAGATATACGTTCTTGAGATATACGTTCTTCATTGGGATCACATTCTTCCATGATAGTCAAAAATTTGTCAAGATGCGTAATTTTATTTGATTTCCAAATGACCGAAGGCAATTCTTTATCTTTCAAACGAAAAACGAAAAAAATAATTTCATAATATTTTTGGCTTAAGAAGTCGTAGAAATAAAAAAATCTGAGAGTTCTAGTAGCTCCTATATGGGATTTAAAGTTTCTAATAAAAACAAAAAAATTTAAGTTATTAATTACAAAAAAAAATACCGATTAAAAATTACGCACGACATTTGTGCAACATTTGAGACCGTCCAACTCTTTTCATAACAACAATACGATATTTTTTCATAAGGATAATTTATAGAACTCGTAGGGGGGGGGGGCAACAGATCTCCTAAAAAACAAAAACAAAATTTCGTCTCAAAAATATTTCTGGAGTTCTGTTGGCCTCCCTGCGAGTTCTATAAATTATTCTAATGAAATAATATCGTATTGTTGCCAGAAAAAAAGATAAACGGTCTTATTTCGGAAGATTTTTTCGACTTAAAAATATTTTTGAGGCGAAATTTTTTTTTGGTTTTTTAGGAGTTCTGATCGGAGTTCTGTTGGCCCCCCTGCGAGTTCTATAAATTATCCTTATGAAAAAATATCGTATTGTTATGAAAAGAGTTGGACGGTGTCAAATGTTGCACAAATGTCGTGCGTAATTTTTAATTGGCATTTTTTTTGTAATTAATAACTTAAATTTTTTTGTTTTTATTAGAAACTTTAAATCCCATATAGGAGCTACTAGAACTCTCAGAATTTTTAATTTCTACGACATCTTAAGTCAAAAATTGGCGATCAAAAATTTTGTGAAATTTTGTTTTCGTTTTTTTAAAGTTCTGTTGAGAGTTCTGATTGCCTCCTCGCGCTGAAGATGTTCTGTTAAAGTCCATGTACAGCCAGAACAGGTCAGAGTTGGGCAACTATGAAACTAATAGCTAAAATAGTCATGGATACGATATTTA
>NW_027112036.1:3454-6573 GCF_000696795.3 Halyomorpha halys
TACTTGGGCTCTCCTCAACCCTCACCTGAAGATTTGCCGACAGATCTGCCGAGCCCTCTCTCTTGAATTCAAACATCATCATTTCTTCCTGCAGGAGAAGTTCGAGAAGTACAGCTCCCGCTATGACTTATGACATGTGAGACACTCCGGTATGCCTTGGTGACTCTAAGCAAAGCCGTCCGTTGCATTGTCGCCTATCTTCTCTTCTGCCGTTGCGCGAGATTCCGTTTACAGCGGGAGAGGAGGCATACCTCAGAACACCCACGACCACTCCTTTATATATGGTCAATGTCGCTGGGTATCTGAGGCCCCAGAAGGCGCCTTCCCCACACGACTAAGGCCGTTCAAGGATTGGTCCACCCTATAAGAGGAGACTCGAACAATATTTAAAAAGCCCCTGAAATGGGAAAACGGCGTGAAACCAGCCACTTCCGTTCTCCGTGATAGCCTGTCTAACTTTTCATCTGATATCTGACTTTTCACACAGACAATTATGTACATGTTACAATCTCACAAGAAGAGATCATAGCACAAAAAAAGGCAATCCTAAAAAATGAATAGGACAAATGTCAACCTATTTCGTCCAACAGAAGCTACATTTAAAAAAAATTATGTATGCATTTTTTATTTATTGCGGCCACTTTCCAATTTGGATATTTACTTCTTAACGATGAGATGGTATTTAGGATGGAAATAGGCCTAGGATAAAACATTATTATATCCTATATTTAAAAAAATGAAAATCACAATTGTTGATCAATCACAAGAGGTCCATTTTGGTTGAAATTTTAGGATACTGTTACAAAATATTTCCAATTGTATACACTTTTACAAAGATTTCTTACCTAAAACAAGATAACGAAAATAATTTGCGGATTTACAGTTGAAAAATCATTTGATTGTAAGTTTGTTTTGTTCCTTATATTATTTTATAAAACGGCATACTTTATTAAAAAAAAAGGTTACATTTTATTTGTCCGACGTTAGACACTCAACATTTAAAATAAATATATTAGTAAAACATTGAAATTATACAGGATAAAAAATTCTCCGATTAATTTACCTCTACAATATGGGCAAATTTGAAATCAGCATACTTAAAAAGGTTTACAATACAAATTTGATTGCCGTTATATTGTTAGCTTATTTTGCAACACGACTAACTTTAATGTTGCATCATTTTTTTTTTATCCAAATAAGCATAAAATTTGAATTTTTTCATGTGGATCAAGTGGATACGCTGAAGAAATTATCGCAGACTACCAATGTGGTTTTAGACGAAATCGTTAAACTGTTGATCAAATTTTTTCATTACGGCAATTCTTGCTGAAAAAATTGAAATACAACGGGGTAGTTCATCAGCTTTATATAGGTTTCCAAAAGGCTTACGATTCTATTGAACCCCAGAAACTGTATAATATTCTGATAGAACAGGGAATACAAAAGAAATTAGTAAATCTCGTAAGGAAGTGCATCGATCACGCATACTCCAGCCAGTCAGAAGTGGTTTTGGAACAAAGAATCCGACATCGACTACACAAGACATCGATGTTTTAAAATATCAATGCTCAATATTAAAATATCGTTGCATAAAATACATTGCCCAAAATAAATCGATGTTTTTGAATAACTATTTCAGTAACATAAGGTTTATCGATCGATCACGTAAACTCCGGCCAGTCAGAAGTGGTTTTTGGAACAAAGAATTCGACATCGACTACAAAAAACATCAAAGTTTTAAAATATTAATGCTCAATATTAAAATATCGTTGCTTACAAAACATTGGCATAAATACATCCTTGTTTTTGAAGATCCATATTAGTAACATAAGGTAATATCTAAATTTTTTTTGTTAATAATTGATTGTGAAGTAGATAATTATATGAAGCGGTTGTTGGAACAGACCTAGTATTTGAAAACCATTTTTGAATTTGGTTCAATGGAGTTAAATATCAAAAAATAAATAAGAACAATTTACAAGATAATATTTTATTTTCAAATCAAATATACAACACAAAATTAATCACATGTTTACACTAATTTATTTACTTATTTAGTAACAGATCACTCTTGTGCGCCTTACATAAATTATATAACTGTAAATTGACATTACATGGAGAATAATTATATTTACAGATTAGTACATATGGATCATAATTCATGACTCAGATACCGAAAATTTAAGTCAACCTCAGACTGCTATCGAACGATGGGGTTTAGTTAAAAGGGTAGTTGAAATTAATTATTCGTTGAAAATTGTCAATTTGTGAAGAATTAAATCATAGGATCGTATTGATCGTGGAGAGCTTATTTTGTTCTCAAATTGTAGGACATTTATTTACTCTAAAAAAGAATTAGTCAATCAGACAGATCACTCGAATTTAATTATAGCATCGGAATATTGCTACTCAATATTAGAGACAATTTATGTGCATTCAAAAACCTTAAATGTGGAAAATCGTGCAGTAAAAGCTCACAATGTATATTAACACCCAAATATCAACTTAATAGTTCAATTTATAATATTAATGGATGGATACTGCCTTAATAATTAATGGATTATTTGCATTAATTAATTAATTAATTAGAATAATGCGTTTTATTTCACAGCATCCGTTTTGAAATTAACTACCAAGTTTATTAAATCTAACTTTTAGATTTTAATATATTAGAAATGACTACTCATTTCTGAAGGAAGAACAAGTAAACACAAGTGACGAATGTTCTTGGAATCATTAGGCTTTGAGTAACGTGTAAGGTTGTAGAGCTTAGTAACGAATGGATACAAAAAATAATACGCAATTGTACTAGTGAAAGAGACGGCCAATGCAAACTTGAAAGGTTATGGTGAGAATGTGATTCAACGACTAGGGACTGTATGCTAATTACTCTAATATAAATAGGTTGATTTCAATAATTAATTATAAAAATATCAATATATTGTGAAACATCGTTGATCAGAGGAGGGGATACAACTTATTGGCGAGAAGGTAAAATCTAAAATTTCTCTACAATTTTCAAGAATTTCCCTACCTTCCAGTGGTTTATGGAGTTATACCGGAAGTGTATAATTTTTTTTTTTAATTTTTGGGAAAGTGACCAGTTAAAATAGTGTTAT
>NW_027112036.1:7956-8391 GCF_000696795.3 Halyomorpha halys
TAGGAATTTATTAATTAAATTTCTTCATTTATTTTTAATATATCCCTTCACATTTACATAGAAAATGTCTAATTAATCTCTGTTTCTATTACTAGTCAATGTATTTTTTTTATTGAAAGGAATATGGTCCGGGTGCGGTCAAAAAAACTCAAATAGTAGAATTATACTATTTTAATGAGACAACGTTTCGCCCCTTTTTGCAGGGCTTCGATAAACAAAACAAAATGATTTTTGTTTTGACTGCCGTCAAAATAGCCCTGACGAAGCCCTGCAACGTGGGGCGAAACGTTGTCTCATTAAAATAGTATAATTCTACTATTTGAGTTTTTTTGACCGCACCCGGACCATATTCCTTTCATCTTTCCACACGGTCAATCAACATCTTCCAATATTTTTTTTATTACATGTTTTTTTCGAGGCCTGCCTGATTCTTTA
>NW_027112036.1:8441-9365 GCF_000696795.3 Halyomorpha halys
TTTCATTATTATTGCTTCTTATTTAAAAATTGCTATAAGAAGTGCCAAATAATCTTGTTATCATTTAATTGAATAAAGAAGTGACCATCATTAATTTATATTTACCTTGAAACATATGTAGGCCTATTGCGAAGAAGTAGATAAGTCAACAGAATTTGTATATTTAAAAATTCTAAGTCATACCAATCATGTATATATTTTTTTTATCTGATTCCTAAAATACATATTGTTTTCTAATGATACCTTAATTTTTAATTGTGAAAATATAATTACACTTACAAATAATTGTAATTATAATTACTTGATGAACTACTAATAGTAACTAATAATTGCATTCTTGAGTAATTGCTTTCCCCCCCTATAATACTTGATAGGGAAACCATAAAAATGGTTTTTGACTGAAATATTTATGTCGATATAACATAATTTTTCAATAGTTTATCTGACCTATGTAGTTTTTATCAATTACCAGAGACATATCATCAAAAAATCATTGAATTTTCCTAGAATTCAGAGATGAATATATTTTTATAGTAAAATGCTTTTACTAGGGTATCCCAATTACAGGAACCATATCAGTAAAATAAAATTATTAAAACAAAAAAAAATTTTTTTTCTATCAATCAAAACTAGTTTAATAATATAATCCATTTAAATGTGGGCAAGGTTTGTTTGGTCATTAAGGCCTAAAACCCTAAAATATGGTATGTATTTTTGGTTTATAGAAAATAACAATTTTTTAGTTAACAGGTATTTATAATCAATCCATTAATTATACTTAATTATAAAAAAATTATATCCTAACATGAAAACCACTCTTTAGGGTAACAAAAATTGATATTATAATTTATTAACTGTTCAAAATATGCTGTATTAGTGTTTATATAAATGTAAAACTAAGAACAATATTAGAGATATCTGGAA
>NW_027112037.1:0-1067 GCF_000696795.3 Halyomorpha halys
CAAAATAAATTCACTAACTACTAATCTTTCAGTACGTCCCTTACAACATTTTTATGAAACGTTGCTTTTTAAAAAGCTATCTCTCGAAAACTATTTAATGTAAACAACTCTATAAAAGCTCATATTTTACCAAATTTACTCTTCATTAAATGACGTTTTCTTAGGTTTTCTTGTGTTGTTCCTACTTTTTAAGATATAGAGCTCCGAATGAAAAATTATTTGTTTTTATCGCTTTGAAATAGCCGCCATTTTTATTCCCCCTACTTATACTTGGCAGATTCATCAATTTATACATTTTGGCTAGTTTTATTTATACATAGTTTTCATTAAAGTAATCAAAAATTGGGGTGATATAACTGCCTTTTTTCTCCTCTTGGGCACTTGTACTAAAATGACTAACAGTCTTCAAAAGGCTACTTCACGATACTTTTCATCATTTTACAACTTAGAATGTATTTTTTGCATTATTTATTAATTGTTAATTGTAAATGAAACATGAATATACTTGTTCTTCATTATTTAACACAGATCAACAATACTTAGAAAGTTCATAAACATCGTTATGAAATTCATGATTTCAGTAAAAACAATTGTGTGACCAACTCCCTCACTGCTTTTTTCCGTATTTGATTTAATCTCTGTCTAATGGAATTTATCTTTAAAAATTACTTAAAATCTCATAGCATGCAGTAACTTAATCAAGTAAGCCAATCAGTCATCAATCAGTCATCAATAAAAATCAATGCGATGAAAATATAAAAATAATCTCAACTGTCACGGAATAAATGTTAATACGATTACGATTGATCACAATATACGAAACCAGCTCTAGATTGCCACGAGTCTGTCATATAACGAACCGCGTTATAGAATAGTTATTAAAAAACAGTTACCATGTTACCACATTATGACAGTTGATTAAATAACAATGTTACACAAGGGAAGTTAGTCAAAAAAAATTATCTTTAAAATATATAAAATTAAACCGATTAAATGTGTTTGGTTTTTAACCAAAATACATTTTCAGGGTAAAATGTACTATCAGTTATTCTCACCTCAAGGAACGC
>NW_027112038.1:0-983 GCF_000696795.3 Halyomorpha halys
TCGTCATATTTTTATGACTATTTCCTGTATATGTGACGTATTTGAAATATAAATTGATATGTATGAGAGGCACCAGCTGGAGTTTTTTAACTTAAGCAAAAATCCGTCCTATAGATCTAAAGAAATGTACAAAGATATATAGATAAAAGAGGGTATGAACCCCTAATCGAGCTTAGAAACCCCGAAGCCCCATACACGGCAAAATATAAATGTTAAATGACCGGCCTCCACGCTTCCGATTTATTGTCAAAATTTTTTTAACCTATCACTTTGAACAGATAGGTAGTCCTGATTTGTTCTTTGCTCATTTATTATCATTTAATATCATCATTATTAATTTTATTTATATTTATTCTTTCACGAACTTTATTTAATCTCAATCTTCATTTTTCGTCTGTTAGTGTGTTCAAATTTTGTGTTCCCACATTTACTTTTCTGTTTTTTTTTTTTTGTTTTTTTTTTTTCGTTTTATAGGCGTCTCTTGTACTTTTTTAACCATATATTTTACATATTTTTTTAATTTTTACAAATTCTTACCATTGTTATGTAATTTTTTATTCAAGTTTATTTTATATTAATACTATTTTATGTCTTCCTTTCTTTTATTTATATATATTTTATAACTTATTTTTTACATATTATTTATTCTACCTTAATTCATCTTTTTGTTTATGTTTATTCAAATTTATTTTTTTAATATTTATTCGTTTATTGTTTATTCAAGTTTATTTTATAATAATACTATTTTATGTCTTCCTTTCTTTTATTTATATATAATTTCCTTATCACATAATTTTTACATAATATTTATCCTACCTTTTTGTATCTTATTGTTGTAATGTTCTTAGTTGTTTTGTTATTTTTGTATCTTTTTAGCCCTGATGAAGCACTGCAAAGTGGAGCGAAACGTCGGACATTAAATAGTTTAAAAACTATTTGTTCTTTTTTGACCGCAACCCTGACCATCTTCTTCATATTTTAAG
>NW_027112038.1:1033-1495 GCF_000696795.3 Halyomorpha halys
AAAAAATAGAAGTCAAGAAATAGTGCTAAAGAATAATATTCAGAAAGTAAATCATTTGCAAAAACCCCTAACTGTTGTGCAATAATCGATGTTAACATGGAACATTGAGACATGTTTTGATTTTTGAGATTCATTCGTTGTTTGGGCGCGCAGGAGAAATGATGTTTGCAGGATGAGGAGGTCCTCATCAATTTCTGTCCAGGAAGAGTGGACAGTTTGAAAAAGGAAGACAACCAAGAAAAAAAATACTGAGTTTGGATTGTTTGATGGGAGGACGTCCGTCGGCTGGAAGTGGGAAAGATTGGAAGCCATTTGTTGTGAGAGAGACATAGCGTTTTGGAAAGAAGGGAAGCCATTTTTGATGTTCGGACATAGCATTATAGAAAAGAAGATACCAAGAATCATCAAAAGAAGATTGTGAACTTGGTTAGTTTTGTTATACCTAAAAATATATACATGTGT
>NW_027112038.1:3230-4686 GCF_000696795.3 Halyomorpha halys
TGTTTAGGGCTATTCAAGTTGATAGCTTTAGAGACTTTCTCTTAAGTCCCTAATGCTATAAACTTGAACAGCCCTGCAAAGTGGGGTGAAGCATCGGAAAATGAATAATTGTTAATTATTTTTCTTCTCTTTTGACCATCTTCTTCATAATTTTGCTATTTTCATTTATTTGAATGCTAACCTTTGGCTATTATATAAATATTGTATCATTTAAATTATATAATATTGTATTAGTTAAAGATTATACAACAGATGAGTTTATATATATTAATATCACTACCTGGCTTTGATTGAGGCACATCTGACAAAGAATTTTTTTTTTATTATTTGTTATAATTATTTTTATTTTATTTTTGTATTATTTTCTTTTAGTTGTACCATAATGAAGTTACTGAGGGTAGAGAAAGCAATCTCAGTCTACAGTACTATATTCGAAATAGGACCAATTCGAAATAAATCCAAAACTTTTTTTTTTGTCAGATGAGCAACTAACAAAGCAAAGTAGCAATATTTTAAATGATCAGGTATATCAAAACCTTTTACTACTGAAGTATCTGATTTTCGGTTTTATAAATGTAAATCTTGTGTAAAAATCCTTATAAACCATATATATTGTAATATCCTCTTTTTGAGTAATTGGTTATTTTTTATGTATAAAGGGTTTTTAATATGTTTTTATTTTATGCATCATTTCAATATTATTCATTTGCTATGTTAAACCAAAAAGGAAGCTAACAAAGTTTCATCAGTAAAATATGCAGTTACAAAAGATATCGTTCAAAGCCAAGATGGCAAGGCGTGTCCTTCCAAAATTCCATTGAATCACGGTCTTGTTGAGCAGATTTAAATACTTTAAACTTTATTTAACTTCCCATCATAATTGTAGTTACAGTAAATTTAAGAAAAAATAGAAGTTAAGAATAAGTATTAAAGAAAATTATTCATAAAGAAAATCATAAGAAAAAATTCAAAACCTAGTGCTACATTCGATGTTGAGAACGAACTGCTATAGAAGGGGAAGAAAGAGAGCTTGGTTTTTGGAGACATTTGTTGCTTAGGCGAGAGATGGTTGACATCGCCTAGAGGCAGGGTGTCCTGAAGATACCTTAGCTACTCTCAGTGGTGGACATCTTGAAAAAAAAGAAGATATCGAAGAGTCACCCAAGAAGAAAAAGGGACTCTTTGTTTGGATCGCTAAACAACACACGCCAGTGAATGAGATGAGTGAAAACTTGTAGAGGACCAAGGATTTGTTTAAAGACAGTGTTAGTTTGTTGAAAAGAAGTCATCAAAAATCATCCATCGAAGAGCATAAATTGGTTAGTGTTCCTCAACACATAATAAAGCAAAAGTGTTATTATTAATAAAGTGTCTGTTTTGATTGCCTAGAAACTCGCCCTGAGATTAAGAGTCAAATCATGTTATCAAATTTAAATAAAATTCCTATCTGTTTTAT
>NW_027112039.1:0-1802 GCF_000696795.3 Halyomorpha halys
CGGAATAAAAGAGGAAGCAAGATTAGAAACTAATGGGTTTGAGTGGTTAGGGAGTTTGTAATGGAAGGATTGATATCTGGTTCGGGCTAGATCGGTTACATTAAGGTCTTTATGGATGATTTTATTTGTGACAAAGTAGGGAGCATTTAGGATTTTACGAAGGATTTTGGATTGTAAGGATTGGATACGAGAGGAATGGATTTGAAGTAGAAGGGAGTTGTTACTGTTCATCAGAATAAGTGTCTAACTTGTGTTAACTTGTTTTTTGGAAGGGAAATCTTCCTCTTGTAAGCTTATAAAATGGCCGAATTAATTCCTAGTGATAAACAATTTAAACCTTCTTTTGGGTTCGAGTACGACGAGTATTTAGGTCGCTGTGTCAAATTAAATACGAGGATAAGTCTATTAGTACCCGAAATATAGTTATATAATTTTATTGCAATCAAGTAGGAAACTTAACAAGTACATCATTTTTCGACATAGTCCCCTTGCATTCCAACCCACTTCGTCCATCGTTGTACAAGCTTCATGATGCCCTCATAAAGGAAGGTTTTGATCTTTGAGTGGACCGAACAAGTGATAGTCAGAAGGGGCAAGATCGGGATTATATGGAGGATGATCTAGTACTTCAAAATTGAGTTTCTGGAGCGTTTCAGCAGTATGCGGACGGGCATTGTCCTGCAACAAAACAACATCTTACTGCCAAGTTAAAGCCTGCATTTCGAAGGAGACACCGAGGACTGCTATCATAAGGTGTAGTGTTGTTGCACGAAAAGGCCCGTCCGCATACTGCTGAAACGCTCCAGAAACTCAATTTTGAAGTACTAGATCATCCTCCATATAATCCCGATCTTGCCCCTTCTGACTATCACTTGTTCGCTCCACTCTATGATTGGGATGAACAGTTAGTAAGGCGATCTAGTTTACAGTCCCGCACAAACGATATGTTTTTCCTTACAGTAGGTCTCTCGTCCCGTCCCTCACTGAGGTCTTGTACACGCTCTTAAAACTAAAAAAATTAACTTTAAAGGAGATGCGGTCAACAAGAAACTACAGATAGTTATAACTATTTATTTATTTTCTGCCGACGTTTCGACCTATGATGTAGGTCTTTATCAAGACCCCACTACAAAGATACAAAGAAGGTGGATTTAATGTAAGGGTAAACGAATGATATAAAAACTATAACATAAAACTGTAAAGGGGTTCAATTCAAACAATAAAAAAAATTAAATAAAATAATAACGAGGATAAACATAAATAAAAAATAATTATTAAGTAAAATTATAAAGTGAACAGATGCATCAATGTATATATAATTAAAAAGATTTATCAAGCTAATTTAATGAGGAGACATAATAACTGTTATAAAATGGTAAGCATAATAGATAAATTATTATTACACATTATATAAAAATTAGTTTATCTTATTATTGTTTAGATTTTACAAAATTCTGTTTTATAACTCGTATCATTCCCATCTCAACGTTTTACATATCCCACATTTTTCCTTATAAATTACATTATGTTACGCTTACCATTTTATAATAATTATTAAGTTTACTCATTATATCAATAAATCTTTTCGATTATATGTATTTTGATTTATCTAACAAATCCAATAGATTAAGAAGAGTCTGTAGGAGGTCGTCAGTAAAGAAATTAAAGGCATTCTGCGGTACTATCTTTAGAATTTGTGTATGTGTAAAAAAAAAAAAAATAAAGCGTAAGTGGGAAGATTGCGTCAAGACTGATCTGGTAGACTAGCGTCACTGGATGTATGTGGCCATGGTAAAAAAAAA
>NW_027112039.1:5137-6185 GCF_000696795.3 Halyomorpha halys
AAATTATATTTAAAATTGGTCAATTTTTAAATATCAATAAATATATTTTTTTTAATGTAAAATTTTGATATAGTCTAACATCACTAAAAACGTTAATCGATAACTATATATCTTTTTTGTGGTTATTTATTGTAATGGGAGCGCTACCCGCGCTGGGGTAAGGCGCGTGGCTACTAACTCCAAGGTTATTTGTTTCTGTAGCCCCCCTGGCGTCTGCCCAGCCTCTTATCTTGGTAGAATTCTGGCGGTCGAGCGTAATTCTGACCAAATCACCTCCTTGCACAACCGTTAGTCTAATAACAGTACGTCCTTACAAAGTATTGAAGCCCAGACCTTCCGTGGTACAAATTAATTTTTTTTTTTTTTACCTATTTACTTTTGGTACTGAAGTTAGCTATACGGAATCTCACAAAGGTCAAACATTAAACTATTCAAAAATCTATTATTTTTGATAACTGTTTATTGATATATATATATATATCCATTGAGTATTGTCTTCATTTTTTAAAAGAAAGGTTTTCCGGGTGCGGTCAAAGCAACTCAAATATAAATAAACAATTTATTGTGGGCCAACGACCCCCGCCCCACTTTGCAGGCTTTATCGCGCCTAAATAGATACAATTCCTTGTAGTACCTAAACATATATTGACCCGAAAAAAAATTGTATTTGTTAATTTTTTCAGTTTATATTACTTAAAAATTTAATTAGTTTTGAAACGTGCATCTGAAATGTTCCAAGATATTTATAAAATTCAAAATATTCTAAGAGTATTATGGGAAATACCTCCTACAGGATATTCCCTACCACTTTGAATGCTAAGACCAAATAATAATTTCTTGACCTTCCCTAAAATTGATCGTATTTTTATGAAAGGAATATGGTCCGGGTGCGGTCAAAAAAACTCAAATAGTAGAATATACTATTTTATTGAGCCTTAGGTATGCATTCTGTCTCATCATTTGATTTGTATTCTTTTTTCTTTGCGGTACTATCTTTAGAATTTGTGTATGTGTAAAAAAAAAAAAATAAAGCGTAAGTGGGAAGATT
>NW_027112040.1:0-1306 GCF_000696795.3 Halyomorpha halys
ACTGGCCTGACTTCTTGGATCTGAATCACTTGACATCATACATACTTGACACCTAATATTAGTAAGAAAAGTGTTATTATTGGGTGAACTTTTTAGGCAGAAAATTATATGCTTCATCTCTTTAAATTCTGTATAAAAAATGACAGTAATTAAAGGGCAAGAGGAGAATTGGAAGGTTAGTTGACAATATATAATGCTCCAAACCTCACCTTCCGTTGTCGTTATAAAAAATAAATAAAAAATATTTAACGTAATTGAAGATTTTCCCCTATTTTTTGCATCTTCGATGAATTTCGGTAAAATGGAATCTATTAATTGGAAAATGTATTTTCATAGACGATGACAACGAAAGGAAAGGGAAAAAATAAACAATATTTAGAAATACTGTTTAATATCTCACTACATAATGTTTTGAGGCAACGGCATTAAGGTCGTTTCCAATGATATACCCAAATTCGAGAAGCTAGTTAATTTTGAAGAAATAAGATTGGATAGGGTAAAAACACTGTAGATACTTGCAACAATTCTAGTATCTAGTATATTATTCCAATTATTTTCTCGAATGACTGCGTTGTAATAAATACTTTTACACCTTACAAAATAAATAAATATAAGCAAAATTGTTGGACAGACCATTGAAACCATTCTAAATCAATAACACTGAGTTCGCAGTTCGATACACAAATCTTTTTGCTAGGGGAAAGAACTATCAGCAAGATTGCAAAATTGGGACTAAAATGAAGCGAGTTTCTCGTATTTTTTTAAGTATTTGATTTAATTTTTTTTTTTACTTTCGAACCACAACATTTCTGCACAATTAAAAAAGTTGCTCAAAATTGGGTATACCATTGGAAAGTTGATGAAATAAAGAAATTTTTGTATAATTTCTAGCCGCTACTAGTGAAATTCTATTATGTCTGGATATTTTTGATTTTTACTATTTTATTAGTCTTAGTTGCCAAACTTTGGAATATATTCATGGAAACTTGCAGCATTTCAACAGAGTTATTTTAACAAGTTTAAAATCGTCTGTTACAATATAGAATATTGTATTTTTAAAGAGGGAAATTTGGTTATCTCGGAAAAACCTATAAAAAATTATATTGTGCCAACAGATTAAGAAAAGGTAATGTTGGTGGCACTGAACTACATTTTAGGAGAATTAATCCTCTCATAATTCCAGACATTTTCTTCTAAAAAATCCTGTACAGAACATTCCAAAGAATAACTGGAAAAAAATGAATTAGTAAAGAATGAGTAGTAAAGTTAATATATAGTCTTTCGCGCAAAGCTCAAAAACTATTAA
>NW_027112041.1:0-5175 GCF_000696795.3 Halyomorpha halys
ATATATATTGAAATTGATATATATTAGATTTCGTCATCTGGAAACAAATGATGTTGGGATTGACGGTTGGCATTAGGTAGTTCATTTATATATTAATATTATAAGTCGCTGTGAAGTAATCTGTAGCGTTTTATGTAATAAATCAATGTCAAATTTAAAAAACGCCTCTTTTCCCCTACAATTTTTCTGTAAACATCTACTGAAAGAGCTGTTTTGTTTTTTCACGCAAAATATGAACTCAATATTTTTTTAGAGCATTTATCCTTAAATATAAATTATTTAACTAAATCACCTAACCGTTATTTTTAGATTCTCATTTTCGGTTTTATAGGTTTCTACAAATAATGTTGGCATCCACCATTTTAACATTTTATTTTACTCATCCTCTTCTGAAAAATACATTAAAATAATGATTATGTTCACATAGTTATCGACTCCCAGGTCACGCTTTGAAAATAATTAAAAAGTATTTATAATTACGCGTAATCATTCTAAAAACATAGAGAACTTAGATACATAGATCGGAAAGTTTAGAGAGCAGTACAAATCGTTATATTTAGCAACAACTAGGATTTTTCGATGTAGAAATGTTATTAGAATAAACTTTTTTTTGTTTTTTCCGAACCCTCTAAAACAGAAATAAAAAAAATAAATTAGTAAGTGCATTACTGTAAAAAAGAAAAGTAATTCGTGTTGTGTCTTACCTTTTACTACCTTTGGTATTTTAAGGTTACCTGTTATGTTTAATATCATATATGAGCTATCAATTCTAAAAAGGAGTTATTTTAAGTCCGGAGGTGAGGGGCCTCCTCGTGTTGTAAGAATAAACGTTCGGTAACGTTACTCAATTTATAGATTATGGAGTTTTCTTAGAAATTCAAAAAGTAATAATATTTCATATTTGAGAACATCTTTCAAACTGCGAAAATTGTGGTAAACAATACTCTAAGGGGTTATCAAACTTGAAAAAGCTATTAAAAATGTTTGGAAGGCTTATTTTTCGATAAAAATGTTCAGAGGGTTAACACAGTTTAGAGGTTCAAAGTTTAGGGAGATCCATGCACCGCTAAGACTTGGCCTCACCCTCTCTGGACAGTTTTTGGAAAGGAAACACTTAATAGTACCAAAATACTGAAATTTTATTGTTATATTGAAATTTAGATGTCTTATAATAATAATAGGTATTCTATAGCAACACTCAAATATGCCAAGGAAGGTGGGCATGGATAGCTTTATGTCTATTAAAGAATAGTGTTCAAAACAAGAAAATTCTACGAAAGAGTATATTTTTATGGCCAGTACCTGTACAATGAGCAGTACCTGGATTGTGAGAGAAATGGATGAAGATTGCACCACCTCCAATCACCGAAATCTAACGCTTCAACTTAATAAGAAGTAAGGTTAAGTTAAAAATTCTATAGAAGGAACTATATGATAGGTTCAATCAAGCTCCATGAGCCAGAATTCGATAATGAATTCCCTAATAATTATTATTATTATTAATAGTAATAATTTTGATATTCTACTTACATATTTAATTAATCATATATAAGTTTTTCTTTATATTTATTAAATTACAATATAAAATTATTTTCAATTTTGTACATTTATTTATTTAGTTGATTCACATATCTATATTATTTCCTTTTTTTTATTCTTAATTTTAATATAACTATTTTCCCTGTATATTATTATATACAGTTTCAATATTCTTATAATATTACACTAAGTGTTTTCTTCAATACTACCGTATTATTGTTATCTTGTTATTTTTCTGTAGTTCCATTTATGGTTGCGGAGTTTTAGTTCTTAGCACTGACGAAGGCCTGAAATGCTGGCACTAATAAATAAGTTTTTACTTTTTTCTGTTCTTCACTAACCGCGCCCTAATCATCGCCTCAGGGAAATGCTTTATTTGGAATCCATAATTGGGAGAATTGGATGGGATTTGTGAATGGGCGAGAGCTAACAAGTTTAAGCTAAATGCGGAGAAGACGAAGGCAATCTTAATAGGCTCCAATCACCTCCTTAAAACTGTTCCTAATATTCCAACTCTGTTGCTACATGATAGTCCCATCAAATTTTACCCGATTAATCGAAAACCTGGGAATAACCTTAGATCAAACGTTTTCCTGGAAAAAACATGTATCCAATATCTAACTATTCTATCGTTCTTAATTATTTTTACATCGTTTTATTTTCACTTTTTATTTATTAATTTTTTTTTTATTGTTCAACTGATAAAAGTGAGAAAGTAACTTATAATTATTTTCTATAAAGACTATTTATATTTATTTTTATTTTTGTTTAAGTATCTCTGAGGCTTGTCAGCCCCAATTTGTCGATTTCTCTGTATTATTCTAAAGGGACTCGTCCCAGAGTGAATAAAGTATTATTATTATTACAATATATTAACATTTCTCATTTTTCAAACAACAAAGACTGTACATTTTTTTTTTGTTTCTTTCCAATATACATACATTGGTTTTCCTCCTTTTTGCACAAAGCAAAATAACAATTTACCAATACATCCAATGCAATATTCACCCCGTTTCACTCCTTCATTCCTCTCCTCTCCAGTGATCCTCAACAACTGTTCGATGAATTAAGCAAATTTACGAAAATCATAAATAAAACAGAATACATTCATAACATTAGAACAGTTTACTAAAAATAAATAAATTTACAAAGAGGTAATACATAAATTTAAAAAAAATACAAATGAATAAATAAATGGGAACACACAAATAAATAGGTTTAAAAAATATACAATCCACGGTCAACTATCAACTTATGATTGTAATGAATTTTTGATTGACTGCCTAAAGGTCATGTCTAAGGTTAGACAGGAAGATCTTACATCGCGATACAATACCAAGTCTTAGCTAGGTGGGCTTGTAGAACGCTTATCTTAAAGGTGAATCTCACTCAGAATGTACTCACAGGTAATGAGAAGACACAATAATGTGTTGAAGATATATCACCAAGGTATTTGTAAAAACTGTCTTTACTAAGCAATAATGTGTTTCCATAGTTTGGTTCAAAAAAGAAATAATGATTGGAATAAGAGACATAGCTATTCCAAATGGCTTTAAATTACTTCCATATTTCTCTCATTTATTATTGAGTAATTAAAAACGCGATTTTTATTTTATTTAATTCTTAATCGCTTAGTTTCGTTGAGAACAGATAAGATGTCTTATTGTTTTACGCTGTGTTTAAATCGTAGTTTTACTGGCTAAAAATGCAAGCACTCAAAAATAAGAGTCTTTAATTTTCTAATTAGTATAAATTTGAAATGTTGGCGTATTTTATAATGGAGGTTGCTAGGGGTGATGTAAGGAACATACGTTGAGAACGGGCCACAGAGGACCTCTATCGCTCCTCCTACTTCCGACTCATGTCAAAGGATGACATACATTTCCTCTCCTGCCAAAATGTCGTGTAGTATTCCGGTTCAATGCTGTATTGGAGTATATGAAATCTCTACTGTTATTGAAAATATTTGTAAATTTCAATTGCAACATTTCAGGCCTCGGTAGCGCAGTAGGCAGCGCGTAAGTCTCATAATCTTAAGGTCGTGAGTTCGATCCTCACCCGGGGCACTTAGTTTTTGTATTTTTTATTATTATTACGCGACTTTAAATGTTGATTACTAATGATTTAATATTAATATTAAAAAATAGTTAATAATATTTGTTGGTGGTTTTGGAATCAAGGCGTTAAATCTTTTGGCATCTGTTTATTTTTATGTATGAATATATAGACAAAGTAATTAAAAATTTATTGTAATGAAACCAGTTCATTTATTGTTATTTTATTCCTACCTTGCTTTCAATTTATTTGTAGAATTGTTTACTACGAAATACAGCATGCTAAAATCTTGAATAGAAAATTCCTATGTGACTATATAAATTAAATTATAAAATTATAAATCGTGTTCTCATTAGCATTTTTTTCTTTGTAAATTTTATTATGACAATTTTGAATCTTATTAATCTAAAGAATCAAAATAATTTTTATTTAATAATACAAAAACGGTTGGCAATCGCAGTTTTTCGTTAAGTGTGGTGTTCTTTGAAAAACAATTTTTTTAAAAATTTCTCACACAATATTTACAAATCGGTGGATTTATTATTATTTTTATATATAGATTTTATTTTATATCTACGTTTAGATATTTTAACATAGCAATTATTTTATATTTAATTAGTAAGCAACATTGTTGATGTTGCCACCCTGGTGGACAGTGGGATAAAACATTTAAAAAACTAGTTGGAAACCTTTTTTTTTATAACTTTTTTTAGATAAATGAAAATTAATGTTCTGTTAGAAATAAATCTTTTTAAATTATATGATAGTTTTACTTTTATTTCTTCATATGTATAGGTTGTAAAATTTAATTTTTCAACAATAAATATAATTTAATTTCACCAGTACTAATCTCACATTCATCCGCACTTGCTCTCCAGACATCGAAAATTCATTATTTTCATGAATTTTACTGATTCTAAACTGTATGGATCACTATATCATTTATCTTGTTTCATTAGAAAACGCTAATAGCTTAATATTATATTTTTTACATCTTTCATTATGTTTTTTTAAACAGTTACATGGACGTTTCGGTGTTTTGGAATTCCCCTTTTTCAGGATTAAAAACTGTTGAAAGTATCTGTTTAGTAGAATTTCAGTGGTTTCCTAAATTTAGAAATTAAATAAAATTAATGAAATTACGCACATTTTTAAATTACGTAAATAAATGATTAAATTTTTAAATATGAAGGTTTATTCACAATTTGTTATTTGATTTATAGAGTACTAACTTGGCTAAGAATATTTCGAACTACAACCTTCAAAATAAAAACATTATTTGATATAGTTTTTGTAATATTGAAAATCGAAATTGGGGTACAAGGTAACAAACATTATTATCGTATATTCAAAAGTTCTAATTAAAAAATATAAAAAAAAATTATTGTATTTTCCTCTCTTAATACTGAACCAAAGCAGATTATATTTAAAACATTAAAAACCTAAATTGTTTCAGGTTACAAAAATAGTGCAGTCCTTGAACCGGACCCAATGCTATTACCGTCCATCAGAGCTTTAGGTATTTTCAGCTTAGCGTTCTTTTGTTATATTATCTATCTATTTTGTATTTATACAAATTAT
>NW_027112042.1:0-1078 GCF_000696795.3 Halyomorpha halys
CTTCATTTTATTAATTCTATTTGGTAAAATTATTCATTTTATGTTATTCTGTTTATACTTTCTTTTTTATTTTCTATACTTACTGTGGTTGTTATAATCTTCTGTTTTTAGCCCTGAAGAAGGTTCGAAGCTCTAGCCGAAACGTTGGCACAATAAAATAGGTTAATACAACTTATTAGTGTTGTTCTTTGACCGCACCCCCAACCATCTTCTCCTCATACGTATTTAGGTACAGTAGTAAATATCAATAAATACATTTTTAAAAAGTCGTTAGTTTTCGTAATTCAGAAAGTTGTATTTTAAACTTCCCATTTATCTCCAAAAACTAAGCTACTGATAAATAAAGCTACCCGTATAGCTATGTTTTATCTATCATGGCTTTCAAACAGCCCTACATCCCGACAATAGATTAAGTTATTTCTTTTTTCAAATTTTTACTTTTTATTGATACATTAATACAGTCTTCCAAACACAAGGGCAATGAGTGTTTGATCTCTAAGATATATTCTTACGATGTATATGCAGTAAGTAGAAGTTGCTAACTCATTCTCCACTGGCTTTAAATACCAGTGAAGCTGTTGAGAGAGAAGCGTCGGGATCTTCCGGAGGCCTGCCTGCTCTTTCCGCCGCAAGTGGGAGTGGGAGAGGTAGAGCTAGGTTCAAAGTTCCCCAAGCCGAATGTAAAGTTTGTATGTAGGAATGACTGTGCTCAAGATATTATTTTACTTTAAGTCTAAATTTGTTTATTCATTTTATTATTTTTCCCACTTCTATTTCTTTCTTTTTTAAAAATTAATTTATGTATTTGAAAATATATTGTGAATGAACTCAATAATCCATATTACCATTGTCTAGAAATATAAACCAGAATGTAATATTACATAATAAAAATAAAGAAATAAATAAAAATTAAAAAAATATATATAATCGTATATATATATATATAGTGAGAAACAGTCAATAATACAATTATTTTTTTTCTAACAACTGTACAAAATAATACAATAGGTAAATATGTAGTATGTTTCATATACACTTGAAAATCTTGGGAAGGAACCACCCATTGGTGGTACTTCAA
>NW_027112043.1:0-13873 GCF_000696795.3 Halyomorpha halys
TTGCCCGATAGCGACCCCGCCTGCTAGGTTAAAGGTTAAAGGTTAAAGAATTTAAATCATCATTTAAGTTTTAATTTTAATGTTTCAAAATAATAGGTTAAAGGTTAAAAAAAGGAAAAGATTAAAGGTTAATAAAGGGACCGGGTCAGGGTACCCTGGGTACCCACGTAACATTAAAAGGCCGGTTCTGGCCAGGGGTGCCAGAACCGGCCTTTTTATACTACTAGCTTAATATTTGTAATTTGATATTTTTTATTCGATTATCGAATCTATATAACTAGAAAAACCAATCATCATTTTTTTTATTGATTGATTGTTTTTTATTTAACTTTACCTTCAATATTTTTTTCTCAAGTTATTAATATGCAATTCCCTGTTTCATTTTTTATTAATAATTCTTTTTTATTATATTGTTTTATTTTTTATCTACAATTTGTTTATTTAATTGATTATTCGCTTTTATTGGATAATTAGTGGGATTAATTTTTAATTTATGATAATAATAAAAATATCCAAGAGAAATATGTATCACATTAAACACACATATATTTTAGAAAATGGAACCTCAGTTAAAGAAACATTCAAATATCTAACACATGAACATTTCCTCTATTAACGAATTATTATTAGGCATTTTAAAGTAATTATTTATTGTCTTGTGATTGAGAAATTTGTGGCCAAAATAAAAAATATATAAATAAATCGGTATATGAAAATAATCTTTCGTGTTGTCCGTTAATTGCATGACCTACTTTTAAATTGAATATTTTAGTTTTTTTCTCTCAGTTCTCTTGAACAAAGAAAGAGGTTTAAGTCCATAAACGTTTTTTTTTTTTTTTTTTTTATAAGATTCTGTAAAAGGGAGGGAAAGGACGAGTTTGAAACAGCTGGGCGAGAGAAAAAAAATTGGGGTTAGAAAAGTTGGTCTTCTTTTGTTTCAGTCGGTTTTTTTCTTGAGGGTTGTCGGTGCGGGAAAGCTATCGTTGAAAATCGGGTTATCTGCTCCCAGCGGGCCTGGAACTATCTCCCGGATAATATTTCCAGTTGTAGTACTGGACAATAGCCGTTAGTTTTATCTCCAGTCTCACTCATTGTTCTAGTTTGTCCGATATGTTTTGCTACAAATATTTGTTGGCCTTCGTTTGAAAGTACAATCTAACAATGTTAGCTGAAATAAAATCTTTCTAAAAATAGTTTATCATTTACCGAGAGTACCAATTGGTATTCCAGAAGTAGCATGTGGCATGCCACATGTCACAATCCAGGTAAACAAAATGTTCCGCTGAAACATCTAAATTTTTACTTTTACTTACATATATATGGAATGTATAGAAAGGGAAGTATTGCACCCTAAAAATAGAGCAAAAGCTTCGAATTCGAGTTCTTGACGGAAATAAGTGTTTCTTTTTTTGGAGGGTAAGGGAAAAATCTTTCTTAAAACGAACTGCAACAAATAAAAATTTACACAACAGTTTGAGATCCCTACTCACACCTCTCATTTCTTCTTTACCTCCCCGCGGAACCGCCGTCAAGTAATTCTCCACTAAGCTGAAGGGCTATCTACCTACACATTCTTTGTACATCTTATTTAAGCTAGGCCATTGCCTGGTCTGTTAATTCTCGCTCTTAGTGTTGGAAAGTCTACTAAAGCACTCCAGTTTTCCTGCCTATTCATCATCAAGACGATTAATTTTTCCGAAACTGATTTTTACCTAGTTCCGTACCTAGCTCTTCTTTTTCTTGGCAATAGAAGAACGAATGGTCCACTGTTTCATCCACGGAATCATAAGTTGGGCACGATGAGCTGTCCTCCAATTTCAAGCGTGCTAATTAAGCCCTGAAGCAACTATGCCCTGTAAGCAGTTGAGTAAGGTAATAGTCCACTTCTCCTTGTTTCCGAGAAATCCATGTTGATACATTAAGAATCATACAGTGGTTCAATCTTTCAGAAGATGAAGCATTCCAGCGTCTCTGCCATCTTTCAAGAGTCTGAATTCTCTTCTTTTTTTTTTTTTTTGCTAATAGAGCCCAGTGTGAATCCGGTTCTTCTCGTTTGTGTGTATGGGCGCGTGCGTATGTTTCGACATCCTAGATCCAGAAAATTCGTACGAACACAAGCGAAATCTACTCCAACTACATTGAGTAAACTCGCCATGTCAATTTATAATTAAATGGTAGTTAATATTAATTTGGTCCCATGCTCATTGAAATATTCAGACAGGCCTTAAATAATGATTTTTTTTTTAATCTTTCCATTGATCTCAAAGTATCTTAGATTTTATTTGCTTAAAAAAATAGGAAGTTCTCATTGTTAGAAATAATAAAAAAATAGATTATTACAAAATATTAAATGGTTTTATGAATAATGAAAAGGGAAAACAAGAAATATTCTATTCTAATGAGAAAATCCCATACAGGCCCATCTTTCCCAATGTTATTTTGAATTATAGAGCGCCTTATGATGGAGCAATTACCCCGAAATGTTTTAATGGATGAATTTAAATAAAAGAAAGTTATTATGAAACAGATAGTCACTTACCTCATAGTACAAAAAAGCAGTTGTTTCCAATTTTTGATTACTTTAATGAAAACTATTTATAATTACTAGTCAAAACTGATGAGTCTGTCAAGTATAGCCAGGGAGGATAAAAATGGCGGCTGTTTCAAAATATTAAAAAAAAAAACATTAATTTTTCATTCGGAGCTTGAGTGCTATAGAATAGTGCTACTAGACTGTACGTCTAATGGTTTTTGAGATATAGATTTTTCAAAATAAATTCACTAACTACTGATCTTTCAGTACGTTCCATACAACATTTTTATGATATGTTGCTATTTAAAAAGCTATATCTCGAGAAGTATTGAACGTAAATAATTCTATTAGGGCTTCCATTTTAGCAAATTTACTCTACTTTAAATGATGCTCTCTTAGAGTTTTTATTGTTGTTAAGATATAGAGCTTTAAATAAGAAATTAATTATTTTTAACGTTTTGAAACAGCCGCCATTTTTATTCCCCCTAACTATACTTGGCAGACTCATCAATTTTTAATAATAATTATACCTAGTTTTCAATTAAGTAATCCAAAACTGGGGTGAAATAACTGCCTTTTTTCTCCTCTTGGGCTCTTACTATCATTAGATGATTGCTTAAATCATACAGTTAAATGAAGCTAAGTTATTAAAATTCAAATATTTTTAATAATAAGCAATATTCCCAACATGGAAGACGTAAGACTTTGTTAATGAAACACCGTAAATGATCGATTGATGATTTTATACCTGACAAAAATAATCTCCTATAGACTTTTCGACGTAATTACAAAAGCTATTATTTGCCGTCAAAGGCTTCCTTTCCCCGAGAACAAGTTCCCGGACAGACAGAGCTCAACTAATACACTAAGCCTTGAACATTCCATTAGACTGTGCTAAGTCTCTTTTGAACTGTGTCAGCTGCTACTCACAAATAGGATTTGCACTGACAAAAAGGCAGCTCAACTCTTGCCCCCATGTCAGGCTCCGGCTAATTCTCTAATTTCATTTCGGCCCAACACCGCACCACTCTCTGTCGCTCTTAAAATGCTTCCTCTCTACATTTGTCTTTATAATCCCTTCTCTTAGAGAAATGTGTGTATTTTCATTTTATATTCTATTCTCGTCTTGCAATAAAGATTAACTCATTTGATGTTGGGAATTGGGTTAAAATTTCAGTTTAATATGTAAGAAAAGAGATTTTTTTAAAAAATACTTTTTATTTATTGATATATATTACGAACTGCCACACAGTTTAGAGCAATAGGTAATAGTGATGAATGATCACATTCATACTAAAATAAAATAAAATAAGAATAAAAATAAATGAAAAAAAATCTCTCTCAAAATATACACAAATATATAACAGAAGGGTAAACAAAATTAACATAATCAAACTATGTGTATGAAAAAATAAATAAAATAATACAATCTCTAGTCACACTTACACTCTTATATACAATATTTACACAATCCACCTGAGGATCCATGAGCACACTCTATCTCCCACGTGAGAGGGGTAGAGCAGAGCTCAAAAGACCCCAGTGCATCCCTCTCGCCGCATCACTGGTAGTAAGATAGTGGAGGCAGAGCAACTACTACCGATCTTTCGCTAAAGAACAATCCTCTTATTTTTTTATACCCTATTTGAACACATCTTATTTGAATATACAGACGTTCTACATATTAGATATACAGCATAAATAAAATGCTTACTTTTTTATGTTGTATTGGTTGAAAACTAATAAATTAACTAAAAAGTTAAGCTAAATTAATAGTACGAGAAATAATAAAATCTCATATAACCTAAAATAATAATGTTTGTTTCGTTCTAATTTTCACGTGCATATTGCAAAACATGTAATACGATGTTAGAAATTAATGACTGGCCTATTCCTGTATCCATTCAGTTAACATTCCCATGTAATACTGCCCAATGTAATCAGATTACACTAATCACCACCCCCATTGTTTCATGTATATCAGTGTATAATCAAATACATAAGATAATATAGAAAGTCGTAAATATTTATGGTTTTAATCACAATAAACAATAAACAATAAAGAAATATTATATTTTTAATAGGCCCTTTTGAACTACAATTTTTGAATAACTATTGGACCTAACCTACAAATTCTTACAAAACAAATTAAAATAATATGACAATTTGTTTTGATATACCTAATATTTAATACCTAAATTTAAAAATTTATATTAATACCCCTATTGTCAAAAACCTTACATCACGTCTACAAATATATAATTATTTAAGAAGCAATTTAAAAATACTATCCATTAGCTTCTCTTTCTAACGTCTTATAATTAAGTTAAGTTTTTAATTTATTATAATTAACTTCAGACTTTTTTTTTAAATTAACTTATCCTGAATTTTTTTTAACTTGTATTCTATTTTTAAATATTCTTATATAACAAAGTTATTTATTAGAATATCTGCGATTATCGTAAGAAATCAGTTTATTTTTATTATATCTATAATATCTATATAATGATAAATTAATCTTTTTAGTACTTTTTTTAAAATAACTGATACATTAATATTTTGGTTTTCAAGATGTTGATTTAAATAATTTTCGTTTTTTTTTTGTTTTTTATTATCCAATATTAACAGTTGATGAAAATGGCATTGCAAAGATATATTGCTGATAAATATACAATTTCAAATGTAGTGATATTTTTGATTCTGTTAAGTATAAGATTTGGATATTCTTAGCCATTAAAAACAAAAACACATTGAATTTCTATCAAATTACGGAAAAAAAAATAATATGAGATCACGAACGAAAGTCTAGATTTATTTATTTAAATTTTTGTGATTTATTTAATATTTACAATCGTTATCTATGTAATTAGTTTATGTTTGTTTTACGTGTCTTAATTAATAAAAAATTAAGTGATTAAAGAGAGATTTTGTAATTTAAAATAAAAATATAAATAAAGCCAATTAGATGTTACTAGCATGCCACCCATGGTGAAGCACATGTTTCTATTTGTGATCCATTAAAAGCTTCTGAAGTCGGGGCTTCACCTGTGCCCTCTATTCTCTCTTATCACATTTCCCTCACTCTGAGTTTTCTCTTCCTTTTTCTCATGTTTCCGTTCTACTTACATGTCTTTCAACCCTTTTACAACTTCCATCGATAAATTGAACATTACGCAATGTCATTATAATAAAAACCGTAGAATTGTTGCTATCTAACAAAAAATATATTTAACTATATGATTTTTGTTTATTTATTTTTTGGCTGCCTGTAATTACGTTTAAAATTGTCTCGAGAGTTTGCTTTAAATAGGATTTTAATTGTTTTATTATTTTCTGATATTTGTGTGGGCATATCACTTGATTAAAATCTAATGATAAAATATTCCAATAAGAGTGAATTAATATTTTAAAATTACCGAATATTTAAAATAAACTATATTTTTCATTGTTTGTAATAATATTAACAATAAATATAACTTTATAGTAAATTATTTAAATTAAGTACCCACTCACCACAAAAAGTTCACTAAATCAGTCATTATAATTTTTTTTTTAAAACAATACATTATCAATTTTAATTAAACTTATAGTAGATAGGTGTCCTGACACTCAGTATGATCCTTACTGGTTGTATCCCTGGTGTAAAGGTTTTATGTACAGCTGAGTATGCTGATGAGAGAGTATGGTGTATACCATAAGCAGTAAATCCTTGTGTATTATAAAACGTACACCATCAGGGTCTATTGCTCTTATAATTTAAAAAAAATATGATTATAGTCACTTAGTTGGCTTTGGAAACCTGTACTAAAAGATTCTCGTTTACCGTAAAACTATATTTTTTTATATTCCTACCATGAGAGCATAAACATTAATTAGTTTTATGTATAAACATAAAATTCCACCTAATACCCCGCCTTATTATCCTATTGTGTATTAAGAATAAAATCCTTTTATATTGACCATATTTCACTGGGATTGTTTAAACCCTTTTATATTTTATCCAATAGGCAAACTCTTTGGGGATTAGATTTAGAAGTAGTTTTCTGAATATCATATGAATTTTATTCATAATCTTCATAGGTACGTACTTCATTAACCTTTTTTTAATTTATTAAATAAACATAAAGCTACATTATAAAAAGGAGAAAATAGAAAAATCCAATAGAATTTATAAAAAAGGTTTGTTTTTTAAAAATTAATTTACAGCTTTAGATTAATTTTCTTCAGGAGACATAAATTTTTAAAAAATGTTGGTTAAAAAAATTGAATAATTTGAAATATTATTGAGAAAAATTTGTTTTATTAGCAACGGATGTTGTCTCACATAATACTTCACAATAATAAAAAATATTGCTCTATATTGGAATATATAACAGAGTTTATGATTAAGCTAACAGACTTCTCCCGGTCTGACATATGCCTCAGATAACATAACTGAAACGTGACTAGCTTGTAGTATCAAATAAGGGAGCAACAGGTCAAAAGTACCATTTAAGGTATTCTTAAAATTACTAAAGGTTCTAAGTTAAAAGAGAACACGTATGTATAATTTTATTTATTTATTTATGTATTGTTATTTACAACTATGCATTATAATACATTCAGTAAATTTTATCTCAGTTAAATTGGAGTGCTACAGGCATGTAAACAAGCTACCCATTGGTAGCACTCTAATATGTATAATTTGAAAAGGAAATATTAATTCCAATCAAAATATTTTTTTTTCAATTACTGATAATGCTTTTAGAAATTGTATTTTATATTGAATTTAAAAAAAAAGAAAAGACATTTCCTTTAAAATGGACTAAAATTACAAATACATTTTTTCAAAAAAAGGGTAAGGTAAACTTGAAATCGTTAAGAAACAGAAATCCTGAAATAAATCCGAAATTCAAAAATAAATGGATCAGGAGTTTGATGAATCTCATAGGTATCCAACTGCAAAGCAAGGTTCCAAAACAGTGTCCTGTTTGCGGAACATGCCCTCATCTCCCCCCAGAGTAATTTCATTAACATAGCCCAGGAATAGCTAACAAAAAAAGCGATTGCACTATTTCTGCATAAAACACAAACGCAACGCCAATATGCTGCTTGAGAAATTGAACACTTAATTCTTATTTGTTGGAAGGAATAATTAAATATCGTTATTTCAGGAGCGGAAATATTTAGGCATGTACTATATATAAAGTCTTAAGAATTGTTGCTCAAAAGGTTTATCGGCTATTCAAGTGGGGGCAGTAGACCTAATTTGGAGGATAACAGAGGCCCGATAAGGTACGATAAGAGATCCTAGATACCAATCTACATATGAGGTGCCTTTAGAGTCTATTGTAGCACCTATCTGTAACCATTATCCAAAGATTGATTTCAGGAGTTCACCAATATTCCTAGATAAATAAATTATTCTACTTTCGCAAAGGTGTGCTGACCTATGTGCACTTGTTTGTCACCACGATCCATTCCAATAGAATTCTCATACACACTTAACCCATCCTTTGTTATAGCTAGTCCTATTATTGTTTTATTCTTTGTTTATTTATTTCTAAATTAATTAATAATATAAAAAAACACTACACAAATCTAGACTGTCAATCATAGTTTTTACTTGCGGTTTGCTTTTTAGGAGAAGATGTAACAGATTCCATGATTTTAATCACCAAATGGATGATTTTAATTGTTCTAAACAATGGATTGTTGCCCTTTCTCGTAAGGGTAGAGTAGGGTGAACTACTCTCAAAAAAATAAAAAAAAATAATATTGCAGATAACCTATATAAATCAGTCACAAGAGAAAAAATATTTTAATAAATAATAATTATACGTGATTAATTACTGTATAACTACAGGAAAATCTTTTCAAAAAATATTTATAGCCAGCGATTTTACTTGTTTTTAATAGAGTTCTATTTTTAAATTTCCTCATAAATGATAGTATTAGTTAATTATGGTTCATTAGTAAATTTCTTTCAAGAATTGCATTTCCGTCCGTTAATAACATTTTGGGGAGATTAAAAATTAATTTGAACCTTTTTTAATGTTTTTTTTAAAATTTATTTCTAAAGAAGTAGAATGTCTATAAAAATATTTAAATTGAAGCTTCTTTATCGTTGCTAAATGTGCTTTGTATGCTATAGGGTATATAGGGAAGGCATATTTTAGCGTTTTCCATACAATAGAGCATGTAATTATCGGCATGATTCGATATTTTTATTTCAGTATACTAATAAAACAATTTAAAGAAGGTGTTAACAGTAGTATAATTCATGTTATTAAGATGCCAAATGCAGATATATAGTTCATACATTATTTAGATAATTTAAAAACCAACTGATAAGATATTTTAGAAAACCAGTTTCTTTAAATTTTATAAGTACAGTGTGTAAGTTATGTTAGGGTTCCTATGGAAAACAAATCATTAAAAACAATATGCATATAGACACGAATATAAATTAATTAGCCCTTTAAATTATAAGAGATTATAACTCTCCTAATCTTAATATAAATTTTAGGTTAATAAAATGATTATTTATATGCAACATTCAGGAACTACACGATGGAAAACTCTATCCTAAGACTGTGCGGTGCTGAAAAGAGATGGGTTTTCCTAAAGGGCTGAAATGAGAGCTTAATTGTCTAGTGTCAAGTTCTGTTTTATTGAGAGCATCCAGTTCTGTCCGTTGGGAAGGGCACGTATACCATCTCCACTGGCCGATATTGTCTTGGGAAGCTTGTATTAGAAACCCGCTCTATATAAAATCCTTTATATACATATTGTTCAAATAACCTTCAATTTACATATATTTAAATTGGTAGAAAAGTGACTTTTGATTTAAACTTTTTATTTTATTATTATTTTTTTATCATTTTGACTTTGTTAATAACAATATGAATTTGATTCTTGCACGAGCTTATATCAATAGCTTAAGACATATGAACTAATGGCATCTATAAAAATGTAGACGAGGTAGTAAATGAGATTTTTTCTTCGTGATCTGAGTTAACTAAATCTATTGGACGTTATTATTTCTTAGAGAGTAAGACACTACGGTAAGTGCCAATTATTTTAGATAATAAATAAACGTCAGGAATAAAAAAAAAATAGTTTCTTTGGTACTAATTTAAATCAAATTTTGTAATTTGAATTACATCATGTAATTTAAATTAAATTGTTAAAAAATAAAAGGTATAATAATGAATAAAAAGTAAATTATGTAAGTTAAATTATTTTTTAAATTTAATTATACTTTATCAAAATTATTACAAATCTCTAGCCACTCAATACGTTTAACACAATTAAATTTCTTAGCATGAACCTATAGAAACTATTACGTAATCTAGTATTAGTAACTCTGTATATATATAGTAGTAAGTCTGTATAGCCCCAATTGTCGCCAGGTCATTTTTTATCTCACACATAAATGTTTTCCCTTTAAACTATTTACTAAAAAAAAAAAAAATAAAATTAATAACGTACTCATAATTATTACTTCGTATGACAAAAAACACACAGAGAAAGAAATTTATTCAGTCATGCTGCCCAAATACATCGGGTGGCTACATTACACAGCACACTGATCAATCCGTGATCGGACATTTTTTTGATATGTGATACAACATAATAGAAATCTATTAATATATCTAAAAAAATATTAAAACGTAAAAGGCACATTTACATTTTAATAATTTTTATTCACAATTTTATACTTGAATACATCACATCTTTGAGCTATTCCTGAAGTTGTAAGTTGACTGAAGGAGGGAATTGTTAGAAATTATCTTTCATTTAGAAAAACTCTTATTTTTTGTGATTTTAAGTCCTCAAAGAACCTGTAAGATCTAAATCTTTTCTGTGGTGTTTCTTTTACGACTTTTTTTTAATATTAAAATTTGAAATGATTGTAAATGATTTTCTGTGTATATTTATATATAGAATTACAGGTTAAGGAGTAGAGATAATTTGAAATTGTGAGTAAATCGTTTTTAACATCAATAACTAAAAAAAAAAAGTTAATATTAAAGATAAATAATTCTTGAAAGGTTCTAGAAAAAAGGAAAATTTTCACGGTAGTATGAATGTGATACAAATCGCTTAGCATCAATTTTATAAAGCCTCCGAACCTTCCATTCCCGTTGACCGGCCGGGATGGAAGGAATTTCCCCGGTCCATTATGCACTAGCATTAGGCCATTTTAAAGAATCGTGATATCAAGTATCAGGAAACGGCTAGGCAAATATCCATTGTCACTATATCTTGAGCTGTAAGAAATTGTACAGATAAAGGAAGCGTCTGTCCTTTCCGGTTCCATGAGGGCGATCGTTCCTGGTTCATGTCCTCGGTAAATCACCTGAGTGAGTGCCTCGTCCCTCGGAATGGCTCCACCGAAAGAACAAGGGTCCTTAGACGATAGTGATGGCTGCTTGAGACTTAAGAGGGCTCGACCTTTGTCCTGTAGTCCAACAATCGAGTTCTACTGAGCTTGATCGCTGAAAGCTCATAATAAGCCATTTGGGGTGATAGCTTTTTTTATTCCTTGTTTGCTGAAATATCTTGGGTATTATATGACATAAAATACTCTGCTTATACATGTACACTTATCTACGATATTGAAACGCTGCCCAGGATATACGAATTCACGGACACCTTACATATGTTTTGAATAGTAGTCTCCGAGGAAATCATAGTGAAAGCTTTGAAACGCTATTGTTATTAATAGTATTCAACATATATTATTATAAACAGTCTTCAGCGGCTATTGTTATAAGTATAGTTGTTCCTATAAACATATGGCCTATTAATATTGGCCTAACTGACCACTTTAGGACCAAATGAAGTGATATTTATTTCCTTTGTCCACTCGACCAAATCATATGATTCTAGTTTTTGTTGTTCATTGGGGCTTTAGGGAGTAAAATCCAATGGTCATCAACGTCCATATACATTATCAGTTTATCTTTAGTTCAAGTAATGGCCAGGACCAAAAATATCATTCAACTTGACACTGACATCATTCTTACATATTTATGCATAACACATATGGACTGGGCAATGTATTCACAAACCTAATATCTCATTCCCATTTCCAGACCACATCATCTTCTTGACTTTTATTCCCCTACTTGCCTTGATCTCATTGGTTTAACCTTACCCCTGAACCTTGGGCTTTAAAGTCTCCTTCTAATTTTAGGAAACCCAAAAGATGAATAGTCTTTGTCCCCCACCTCTTACCCACACAAAATTTGATTAGACAAAGACTTACCCTACCAGTTTAGCATCTCCTTCCTATTCTTCTTTTCATGTATATATTTGGGCCAAAGAGCAGGATATTATAGAATAGTTACTTGGCTTAAGAAATAAACACCTCAGTCATTAGAAGATTTCTTCCTAGTTTGTAACAAATTAGTTTCAATGTCGATTATTAAAATAAAAAGGGGATATTTAAGTCTTTATTAGATGTGGCCATTTTTTTTTTTTTGAATTTTGAGTCATTAACGAGTAATGAGTCATTATTGGCTTAAATTCCGAAATTTTTATTACTCATTATTTCAAAGTTTTGAGTGATTCAGAAATTCAAAACGTTTATCCACATTCTCTTTGTTATCCTGCAAAATTGAAAGGAGATATGCAGGTAATTCATACAAATATTTGAGGGAGTCGTATGCTCGGCATTCAGTTAAAATGTGTTTAACGGTAAGTCCCGCTCCACAAGTCTGGCACACAGGTAGTGAATCGCGGGCCATGAGATAAGCGTGGGTCAGGCGCGTATGACCTATTCGAAGGCGCTTCAAAATCACCTCCTCTCTGCGCACATTTATGGTTGATGATATCCGAGGAGAGGTGTCACTTCTGATTTCCCTTAATTTATTATCAGTAACATTTGCCTATATTAGTTGTCATTCCAATTTAATTTTCTGCTTAATGAGGGCATTGATGTCATCAGCAGGAAGTCACTCCTCGATATGGAATTCCATTATAAATTGCCATTTTGCTGCCCGATCAGCTAGTTCGTTACCAGCTATTCCACAGTGTCCAGGACCCAAGCGAAAAACACTGAAATACCGTTTCTGTTGGCGGACTTTAATAAATAATTGACCTTTTTATTTAACAGATTTGTTGAGAAAATATTTGTTAAATTGAGTAGGATTGTCAATGAATCTGCACACATGACCTGTATTTTTGGAATAAAAAACATTTAAGCTCTTGTAATTGCTACCATTTCAGCTGCATAGCTACTACAAATTGGCAACAGAGCGTTCCTTAATTTGCATCTCGGCGTCGCAAGTACTGAAACTCAGTGGGGGATTATTCACTCGGCTAAATTATAAATGAGATTAATTATACACTAGAATAAATTAAATTTATCGTCGAATAAGCATGCTTTTCAAAATGTAATGTTTTGCACAGCTATGTAAATGTTTGACATATGCAGCAATGAGTTGTACCAACTGCTGTGAACACCCGTATTGCCTAATAGGCAGGGTAGGGTGATAAATAAATAAATAAAAAATGTAAGTTATTATTTTCCATTACTTTATGTTATCTCCGTACTATATCCAAAATCCAATAATCCTATAATGTAATATGGAACGCAGTTTTACTACCGATCTTTATGTTTAATGCCACTATTGAATAATGTACCTAAAGTGTATAGAATAGGTTATTTCACCTTAAACATTTAAGAGTACTAAAATCTTATCTAACACTATTTATTTGTCATGTTGATTGTCTCGATAGCTGTTACACAAATGAAGAGCTATATAAAATAACTGAGACAAAATCACATTTATTGATATTTTTTCAGAGACTCGTTGAATTATTGTATATTTTCAGCCATTCTATTAGGTCATATTCATTTATGATTTTCCAAAGCTGAATATTTAATTGAATATATTCACTAACAAAGTTTTTTTTTTTTATTTATTTGTTGATATTTACAACTGTATAAAAAAATACAACCAGTAAACTTGATCATAATGACATAATGATATTATACAGGATGTAGAGAAACTACCCAGTAGTAGAACTCTAAAAACAGTTTACAATATAAGGTCTTTTCAGGCGCCTCGGAGGATTCCCAGGAATGGAAGAGGAAGCAAGGTTAGAAACTAGTGGGTTTGGGTGGTTAAGGAGTTTATTATGGAAGGAATGATATCGGGTTCGGGCTAGATCGCTTACATAAGGAACATTTAGGTCTTTATGGATGGTTTTATTAGTAACAAAATAAGGAGCATTGAGGATTTTACGAAGTATTTTGGATTGTAAAGATTGGATACGAGAGGAATTCGAAGGTTTAGTGGAGCCCCAAAGCTCAACTCCGTATGTCCAGATGAGCCTTATTATTGT
>NW_027112043.1:14450-32336 GCF_000696795.3 Halyomorpha halys
GTTCGGAATCCAAACTGGTGATCTGGGATTATATGATTGGAATCTAGGATGGGGTATAGGCGTTTCAAAATAAGTTTTTCGAGGATTTTTCCCATGATCGGTAATATAGAGATGGGATGGTAAGAGGATGGGTGTTCTGGCGGCTTTTGGGGTTTGGGGATCATTTTGATTATAGATAGTTTTCATGGGTCAGGAAAATAAGTGGAACGGAGATCGGCGTTATATATGTAGGTGAGGAATAGGATGGCTTTTCGAGGAATAAGTTTAATACTAACAAAGTTAAAAAAAAATTTTCATAAGTTAGTGCGAATTACTTACTTAGATTACTTAGAAATATGAAGTAAATGATCTATATACTCAAGATAAAGGTGTTTCGTTGATTTGGAGAACAAATCCCGTGCATAACTTTCCTCAAAAATATATTTACCGGAATTTAAGTGCAAACCAACACTAAGGTGAAGTGGAAGTGATGCCACATTTCATAATTTCTAATTATTGCAATAAGAGTTTTTACAAAATATACTTGGTATGATATACCAAAGCTCCATTTAGGTGCTCCCCCCGGACGATTGGTATGTGTATACTCATAAGCTATTCGTTATAAGATGGGTGGACGCTGTCATTTGCGCTTTATGGCTGGTAGATATTGACAAATTTAGTTGAAACCTCAAGGTTATAAGATAAAAGTCCTACCGTTTTTCACAAAATTCTAATCATCGTAAAAAGAGATCACACAAAAGATACTGGAGATATGTTCCAACATTTCGTTAGTCTATGAAACTGGAAATCAGCAGTATAATACGATGGCCTGAACCTAACTAAGAGATGAAGCCTATAGTAAGGATGGTTCTTTGGTGGTATATGATATTGGGTATTTGTAATTATATCATTTGTAACTAAATTATATTTTTAAGTAACCAATATCTGAAATTTTAGTTTGTAACAACATTTTGATTACGTAATATCTATTCACTTTGAACCGGAAATAAATCTGTTTAGTGCAATATTGGTTATAAATTTATTTTCACACAGATTTTCCAGGAGTAGCAATTAGAAAATTAATAAATCCAATAAAAATGAATAACTAAAATCAGTTATTAATCCGTAGCGAACAACAGAATAATCAATACAATTCGAAAGTAAATATAAAAATAATTAAAATAAAAGATTAATTAAAAAATCATACTTCACCCATGTCCAGGCAGGGGAGAGAAACAATATAATTTGGTGGAAGGGTAAATATAAGATATAATGAAATATATATTTTTTCAAATAATTTATTTATTGTTATTTACAACTTTATAAAAGTAAATTTGATGTAGGTGATATAGTGACATGATACAAACATGTGGAGAATCTTCCCATTGATAGAACTCCAATAATATTTCTAGAGAAGATCTCGAGGCTTCTTCATTTCAGACGCCTAGGCATATGATTATTAGGTAATGAAGGACAAGCCAGGCTAGAAACAACTGGATTTGGGTGGTTGTGAGGTTTATCATTAGAAAGAATGGTATCCGGTTCTGGCCAAATCGGCAACATATGAGGACCTGATGGATGACTTGATTTGTAACAAAGTAAGGACCATTAAGGATTTTACGAAGAATTTTGGACTGTAAGGATTGGATTCGGGAGGAATTTGATGGTTTAGTGGAGCTCCAAAGCTCAACTCCGTATGTCCAGATAGGACTTAATGGTCATCTAGATCAGTATTTTGTAATGGATTGGCAATTTAGACCGTTCGTATAGTAAATGTTGTAATGGTCGGAATCGACGAGCAGTTACTTGTCTTTTTAGTCTTGTATGAGGATTCCATGTCAGTCGTTTGTCCAGATGTCTTAAGTAACGGATGAAATATAACTAAATAGATTGAAACTTTTTTTTATCTTTACAATTTTTTATTTGCACCTTTAAATTAATTACAATCGGCAAATGAGCTGTATTATTCAGCTATGATCAATCTTAAAACTATAAAATAGAGTGAATTTGTATTCTTTCCTATAAGAAGAAAAAAAATTCACCACTCTCCTGCTTAGAAAATAAGCATCTCCAATCAAAGAACGCTTTTAAACTAAAATTAATATACATTTATTACACTATTTAGTATACGTATAATAAATTATATAAAAATACTTTATTTCGGCATTTTTCTGAGAAGAACCGTTTTCGACAATTTATATTGAGACCTCAAAGGGCTTAGAGAATGCTGATTACTAACTGATTTAAGAAAAAGAAAATTAATGGAAGGAAACGGGGAGTGGCTTAGGCAGTTTCAAGAAAATGAAATACTTGGAAGTTAGATTAGATTTTTCCGATCCCTCTTGCGAACCTAATTATCCCTTAACTCGGAGAATATTTTAAATACTTTTTCTTTCTGTTACATTTTTTCTTAACTTCTATTATGGTTCAGATTGCTTATGATTCTTCATAAGTATCTGCAAGTCCTCCTTGATAAAATAATTTATTTCCGTGCGTAACTGAAGATATCTCAATAAACAAGGTTCACTGACATTTGAAATATCTGTGACAACGAGTTTTGTCAGAGAAAACTTATTTAATTCTTATATCATTGTTTTATATAAAAAATTTTTATTTTATAAATTATTTTACAGCGAATCTCACTAAATTTGAACTGTCTTGGTGTTAATTAAATTTCATTGAGGAAAATTAATACCTCATTTTTCCCTTAATAATTAACCGCTATTTTAGTTCTTGATGTGCAAGGAAATATCTTATGGAATTTCCTTTAATCTAATTGTGAAAATAGTAAAAAAAAAAATCCTGAAATTTTAAAAAGCGCGTTTTAAAACTTAACAATAACAATTAATAAAATGATTAATTATTCTACACTATATTTCTGCTCATGTAGCTTTTGTAATTTAAGCAATTAGGCGATGTTGATACATTGCCTGCAATACTTAACTATCACACGGGTAAATTGTGCTTCTAGTTGAAGGCGTTGCACAGTTAAGTCGGTGTTCGACGAACATTACAACCATTGGCCAACGTTCGATCGAACATTGGGGCAAACGTTTGTAAAACAGCGGTTTCAGAGAGGGCTCCTCCTCCTTAAGAATTCTCTGATACAGAGAAAACGAACTCATTCCGGTAAAAAATTTGGTAAAACGTACTTTTATCCTTAGAAATTATTAGAAAAGCCTAATAAAAACAATATTGGCTGTACTAAGTTTAATCTTGCCATATGAAATAATTTGAACTGGGCGTGGATGATAACGAAAATGTGGCATGATATAGCCTAGACAATAACTTTTATTTTTATTACATATTCATCTTAATATGTAATAAAAATAAAAGTTAAACCTTATGTTAAACGCATGCCTATTTCATAGGTTAAATTAATATACTGAATGAATGTTACAGAGCTATAATTTTATTTTATAAAGTCTTATTTTGCTCCTATTACATACCATGTTGTTTTCTAAAGCTCCTCAAGTCGCTTGTTTCAGGTATATGACATAGTTTATTTCGCGTAAAGTCTAACATACACAACTTTATATTTTTGTTACCATTGTGTATATCCCATACGAAAACCAGTATTAGTTCGTTATAGTTTGCTGGAAAGAACTTACATTGATATGTCAGTATTATTTTTTTAAAGAACCAGAAAAACAAAATTGAAAATGTCAAGTTGCAGTAAAACTACTGATTTTATTTTCCGACTTAATCCGACATGAATTTTTAAAAAATAAAAATAAATTACAAATTTAGTATATTTGTTTATACGAATATTCGTATTAAGGTTTCATTTTTGTTGTTTAAAATATCATAGACTAGACTACAATATTTTAAAAACATGTGAAGTCAAAGGAAGGAAAATTAATTTTTTAGTGTACGTTTTTAATCTTATTGAATGGAAATAAATTATAAAGAACGAATAACAGGAAATAAAGAAGACTATTAAGAATTTAATTTTTCCGTAAAGGGTTATTTTATAGACAAGAAGAGGTAGGTAGGGGGGGAGGCAAACATTAATCATCGGTCAAAGTCATTCTCTTACTTTTCAACTTTTTATAAAAGTGCGGATAAAATTAAATTATACGAAGGAGAATATGCGCTGATTAAATTACTAAGGAGTTACACTTAAAAAATACAGATTTATCCGTAAATACTAAACATTATAGTAAATGAGCCGAATTGGGGAATAAGGTACCACTCTAGTTAGTGAACTATTCATTCCCTGATAATAACATTATTAAATTACTTACATTGCTAGATTAATAACATTATTAAATTGATAACATTATTAAGTCGATAACATTATGAAATTGATAACATTATTAAATTGATAATATTATTAAATTGATAACATTATTAAATTAATGACATTATTAAATTGATGACATTAAAATTATTGAGTGCTACTTTCTGTGACAGTTTAGGTTGTAAGTGCAACTCTGCTAGAAGATTCTTATTTTTCTAGGCTTTCAGTGAAGAAAGAGACATAAGATTTTCCTGAAGATGGATTTCATTTCTCGAAGATGTTGAAGAAGAAGTTCACGTGCGAGGAAGATCTCCAGTTTCATCCCAAATCCGGCGTCCACAGGTCAAAGACCTGTTAGCGTCTGAATAATTAATTAATGTATAAATAATTTTAAACTATTTTCAATACCAAGATGAATTGGAAATATTTCTTGATATTTTACTTTGAAATAATTTAAATAGCAATATAATTTTCAGAACTTGAATAAACAATACTAATGCTTCAGTGATATCTCAAAATGACATTCAGAGATTGTGAAAAACAAATTAAGAAACTTTCTGACATCATTAGATAATATTTTAAGAGGAATGAAACTCGACTAATTAGTTTTTAAAGTGAATAAACAAACAGCGCAAGATACAAACCAAAAAAAGAAATAACTCTAGTAGATAAAAGTTGTTATTACCAGTTTCTCACTAGAAATCATAAATAAATAAATTTAGTTGTTGATACTTTATACGCTTAATCATTTGTTTTTATCTTCTGAAAAATAAAATTAACTCATAATTAAAGCAAACTAATTATAAAAAATATAAACATGCTATTGTAAAAAAAACTATCGATCTAGGAATATGATTCGACTTATAAAAGACAATGTTAATCACATTTAGCCCACAACTTATTTCAATTCCACAATAATCAAATATTAACAATTAAATATTTTTTATAATATGATTTAAATTGAACAAATCGATAAGAAATGTCAAAATTATTAGTAAAATTTCCCTTACTTTCCTGTCATTTTTTTCTTATTAGGACTCATGCTACTAACCCCTTTAATATCCAAATATTGAGTTAATTTCATCAACAAAATAAATAGTTGATTTTAATAATTTATTTTTGGAATTTAAGAGTGAAATATGGCGTAACGCAAGTGTCACCTGAACTTTTTTTTTAATATGTCTAAACTCTTAACTTTCTCCAGCACTTCAACTTTGGAATTTTTAATAAAAATAGGTATATTTTACGATATATCCTTATAAAAAGAAAATCAGATTTCAACGCGATGTTTTATTGATGTTAATATCGATCTGCAGCGAGAGGGATGCGCTGGGATCTTTTGAGCTCTGCTCTACACCTCACACGTGGGGGATAGAGTGGGCTCAGGGATCCTCAGGTCAATTGTGTAAATATTGTATATTGGAGTGTCAATGTGAGACTATATTATTTTATCATTATGTTATTGTATTTTTCATACAGATAGTTTAATTCTGTTCATTTTGTTTATTCTTTTGTTTGTATATATTTTAAGAGGTTTTTTTTCATTTATTTTATTTATTATTAATTTTTTTTTTATTCATTTATTTATTTTATTTTATTTTAGTATGTATGAGATCATTTATCACTATTACCTATTGCCCACAACTGTGTGGCAGATTGTAATATCTATCAATAAATAAAAGTATTATTATTAAAAAATATATATCGATCTGGCGTTTTGGATAAGCGAATATAAAAAATCATAACTTGATCTTTAGGGGCCGTCCGAAATTCAAGTGGTTAGGCGCAGTCTTACCTATCAGAGAACTGCTGGCGGGCCGGTTTGAATCCGCCCTGGGGCGTTGACATTTTTCATTGAGTGGCGGTTCCGAAAAATGAAAAACTTCACCCTAACCATGATTAGGCAGTATAGGACCCCCAATGGGAGTCTTAGTTGGAAAAAAAACACTTAATTTTTATGAAATGATGTTGGAGATGAAAATTGGTTCATCAATATCTCAGTTCGCAGAACCTTAACACATATCATATTTGTAATTTTTTAATTTAATTTTTCGAGTACTGTTGTTATTATTCATATTAGTTCTTTATATTTCTGTATATGTCGGATGAATGAATACTCAGAACGATGCGTATTACCCCGAATTGTAACAGATTGTATTATTACTTTTCAGTGAAAAAATTTAATAAACAAAAAAAAAAATTAAACCACTTTTGAATTAGGTTTTTGTACTAATTAGTCAAATTTTGTGTCTATCTTTTTTTTAATTACGTCTTCATTTGAAATTTCACAACGAGATAAAATAAATGAAGTAGATAACGGACGTATGGATGAGGAAAGAACTATTAAAACTCGGAGGGGTAGACAGAGTTGGTGGGATTTGTAAAAAAGGGGAAGGTGGTTGAGACCACAAAAGCCTAGCGGCCCCCACTCCAGTCCCTCTTGAGACCTAATTTAATGAAGGAAGGTTTGAGATGATGGCTTCATTACTGGCCCTATCCACTTCAGGCACTCCCCTCCATCGTCTCTTCTTTAATTTTCACACCACTTTTATTCTTCCATTTCCATGGCATATCTCTACAGATGGTTGGTCTGTTTCACATGATTAAAAATGTCTTAATGTTTAAATAGCTTGGAAAAAAATTCGAATATTCTCTCTTTATGTATTTTTTATTTGAAAGTTTCTTTAGAATATGGAACCAATTACTTTATTTATTTTTTTACTTCCTCACAATCGATAGTGCGGACACAAGAAATGAAAGCAAAAAAAGTATGTCAAGCACGTGCTAGCTTTCTCACAATTTCTACTTTCATATTCCCTTATTTTCTTCTGTGAAAAACGTTTATTTTTATTTATAAGAAGATGGTCAGGGTTGCGGTAAAAAAAAAAGAACAAATAGTTTATAACTATTTTATTGTCCAACGTTTCGCCCCAATTTGCAGAGCATCATCAGGATTGTAGATTCATCAGGGCTGTTCAAAGCGAAAGTTTGTACAGAAGGTGACAATAAAGAGGAAGCGTGGAGGAGGTGGGCAGCCGTTTAACGGCTATATTTCTATTTCAAATACGGCGCGTATACAGGAAGTACTCATATAGATATGACAAAAAATGAAAAATAATAAGAGAAAGATACAGAAATATGATAATAATAACTATAATAATTTTCTAATTTAGGAATAATTAAGTAAAATTAGAATGATACCTATCGTTACTAATAAACTATACAGAAGGAAATATAGTTAATACAATATAGGATATAATAACAATGATTGTAAAAGAAGTAACTAATAATAAGTAAAAGTAAATTAAGAGTATTAAAAAAATAAATAAGAAAAATAATTAGACAATGATAACAACTGTAGTTTTTAATTGTAGTAGTAAAGATAACAGGAGTAACATGAATAATACAAAGTGAAATAAGATAATTTAAAAATCGGAAGTAAAAGTTTAAAAAATAAAATAAAAGTACAATGTGAGATGTAAAAAGAACGTCGGACGGAAATTGAATTCAATTGAAACGTCGGACATTAAAATAGTTATAAACTATTTGTTCTTTTCTTGACTGCAACCCTGAACATCTTCTCGTATTTAAATGTTTACGGTTAACTATATACATATGTACATATGTTTTTTTTTACTATGTACGTAATTATAAATATTAAGAGCATAAAATCTACGTCACCACAGCCAACCAATCTACCCGCTCTCTTGCTTTCTCCTTCCATCTGTCAACATTAAAAAGCTTCAAATCTTTCTCCACATCGTCTAGCCATCTGATTAGGATATTTTCCGTTTTCCTTCTGGTTTACCATAAACCATCTTTTTGTGTATCCTTTCATCGTGTCATAGCCACATTATTCTTGCTCTTTTGACTAAATCCACGATGCTGGGTTTTCCGAACAGATCCATCAGCTCATCATTCCCACTTCTTCCCCCAAATTCCATCCTCCGAGACTCCTCCTCATATCCTTCTTCTCCCAGGAGTTGAGCATCTGTTCTGATTATCTTGTCAAGTGCCATGTTTCTGTCTTTTTAGTGGGTCCATAAATTTGGCAAGCGTAAGTCCAGGTGGAATTTAGCAAGTAATTGTATATGTTTAGTTTCTGTCTGAAAGATAATTTAGAACATCTCGGGTGTTTGGATTATAATTTTCTCAGTCGGAAATTTATTGTTTTATTTTTTGTCTTGACGTGTGAGCCCCATGTCAACGTTCTGCCATGGGTAAGTTACAATGTTTGTTTGTGCTATAGAGTGATTGTCAATGTAAACTGAAGAGCATGTTTTGTGTCTAAGATATTTAATAATTAGTCGATAATTACTATAGGTAAACATATAATTAGTTTTCGCCATGAGAGACCTCTGGTTTGCATCTCGTGGAACAATACCAGATAAAACTTACTTGGATATTCTTAGAAGACTAGGTATTGGCATCGGCATCTTGGCGGAAAATATTATTTTGGACTCCCTGGAGATCATACATCATCACCTGCATGGGAAGTAGCCCTGAGATTATTCAATATGTTTTAATTTATGTATTCCCTTAATTTATTTATTTTTTTATAAGTATACAAATCTAGGGAAAAAAGTCAGTTAAAAGAAATACTTCAATGGATAGATTAGATAAAAAGAAATATTTTTATAAATAAATAAATAAGTTAAGGGAATACATAAATTAAACCAGATTGAATAATCTCAGGGCTACTTCCTTATACTTAATTTTTGGAAAGTACTTACTGGACTGTAATCATCATATTGTAATTAACTTATGCTGTAATTAACTATCATAGGTATTAAACCAACCTATGATAGTTAATTACAATATGGTTGTTATTATTTTCATCTGTATGATCTAGTGATATAGTTTTGCCATTAGCACTAACCGTTTTACGGAGCGAGAACGCTAGAGGATGTCCGCTGAGCAAACGGAATAGGGAAGAGAGCGTAAACCACTAAACCCTCTATCTATTCTATCGCTACACCACTCCATTATTTTAAATTGATTGTAACATGTGTTCAAGCAAGAGTGCTTTCATAAATAATCGATATTATGGATTTATAGTTGTGATTTTCTGGTTCCTGAATTCATAAGATATCGTTGGTAATCATATTATTCTTTCTAGGAGCAGGACATAACAAAAGAAATTTTTAATTAATTTATTGTAATTTTTGTAACTGAAAAAGTAGAAGGCTACGTAAATCATCTAGATTGGTATTCTTTACATAATGTTCTGTTAACATCCCGTATCAAGCTCTCCATACTATTCTCTAACCTTTTTGCACACAGAGTATTCCTTCATAATTCTTCCATGGATTATGGATATTATAGATACCGTAAAAAATGAAACAAATGGTATGATTTATTTGTTTCAGAAAGGGAATATAAATCTTGATTAGTGTTTCAAATAAATAACTATGGCAAAAAAATATGTATCAAAATTGTTACCCATCTGGGTTTAATCTAAAATTTTCAGCGCACTTTAATGAGTTAATAAATATAGTGAGATTGAAAGCACGTCAGCTATATCATATTTCTTTATCATATCGCTACGTTTAAAAGTGTTAATTTACCAAATTATATTACATTAGACACTATTTTATGGCGCACTATTGTATTCCTACATTACCTAATCAACGAAAAATCGTTTGTGGAAATTTAAAAATGGAATATACCAAATAAAAGTAAACTATTATTCGATATATTAATTTAAAACATCGAGGCCCAATGAAAAACTAATTAATGAATTGAAAACCAGAATTAAGAATTTTATGACTGAAAGAAATAATACATTTTAGGAATACGTGAAAGGATGTCTAAACGGTTCTCAGTCGCCTAACATATTTAAGCGTACGATGGAAAATGTTACTATGGTTTCAGTTTCGAATGTTAATCCAATTCAAATAGAGGATGAACTCACAAGTAACACTATAAAAAATAATCATGATAAAGTAATATAGAACTGCTTAAAATGCAGATTGAAAATTGAAAAAAAAAATGTCTAGCAGTGTCATCTTGTGGTGGACGTTGTCTCGTCTTTTTTGGAACACAGAATGTACTTCGTAGGAGTCTATTTTGATGTAGAACAGGCTTTTGATCAAGTCTGGTATCCGGGACTGCTTTACAAACTCAGATTTGTACGTCCTACAGACTTTCTCATCAAACGTTCCTTGATACGATCCTCATCCTTGCTCATTGATAAATTATGCCAAGTAAACAACAATTGTTCCAATTCATCCCTCTTCTTTCAGTCCGCTGGTGTTCCTCAGAGTAGTATCCTCGGTCCCATCCTCTACACCATTCATACAGCTGACATTTCAACCAAACTTAATACTATCCTTACCACGTATGTCGATGACACATGGGTACTCGCTGTTAATAATAAACCTTTAATTGCATCTCAAACTCTTCAATCCCATATCCCTCGAAGAATGGAACCTTTACCCTTCGTCGTAAACCTACCGACTACCCTACAGTCTCCTTTAATAATGTTGATCTTACACCTGTCGAACTGATCCACTACATTGGACTACATCTGGACAAACGACTACCCTGGAATCTTCACACAAGACTGAGAAGACATGGAACTGCTCGTCAATTTTGACTATTACAGCACTAAATGTACATACGGTCTAAACTTCCAATTTATTACAAATGACTGATCTACATGACTTTAATAAGCCCAGCCTGGACAGACGGGGTTGAGCTTTGGGGCTCCACTAAACCTTCTAATTCCTCTCGTATCCAATCCTTACAATGTAAAATCCGCCGTAAAATCCTCAATGCTCCATACTTTGTTACCAATAAAATCATACATAAAGACCTTAATGTTCCCAATGTAACCGATCTAGCCCGGACGAGATATTATTCCTTCCATTATAAACACCCTAGCCACCCAAACCTATTAGTTTCTAACCTTGCTTCCTATTCCGTTTTTGACAATCCTCCGAGGAGCTGGAAAAGAAGATGGCCACGAGACCTGCTAATGCGAAACGCCATTAGAGTGCTATCAATGGGTAGTTTCTCTACACGCCTGTATCACTCCATTTTAACTTAGATCAAATTTACTAAATGCATTATAATGTGAATAATAATAAAAATAAAAATATTCGGGAAATACGATCATCATTAAATAAAATGAAGGGCTTAAGAAAAAAAGTCCCCAGCTATGAAAATAGACTGTTCATTAAACGAATTTACTACTTTTACTAGTTCTATAAAAAAATCCAATACCATTCTGTTTGATTGAACGTTCTTATTTCAAAGTCTTTTAAATTCCAATTGTGTATTTTTTCTAAGTAAAGCCTGTTATATAGTCTTTAATCGAAGTTTGGAAAATTGTAATAATTTATTTTGTAAATATGGTTATTATTTTTAATGATGTAACAATAAGGATTTCAACTCATGGTAGATTCTATTTCTCTAAATACTCAGTAGATTTGTCATGTGAAATAAAAATATTGTCTGGGTGTGTTTCTTGAAAGCCGTAAACATTATCGTAGCCAATATATTTATCTCTGAAAAAGGACTAGAGTTAGTCTAGTTGCTAACCTACTGATATACAACACTATTTTCAATAACACAACCAATCGTATCTGCTATCTTAAGTGATATCTTCAACTCGAAGGCACTCCTTCTATATTTGAGTAATACAATGCCATGAAAATCTATAAAGATTGAATTTCCTGCCTCTATGTTCTGCAAAGCGATGCCCCGCTTAGGGCTGAGTTGAGGTGGAATGCCTCAGTCCTTTGTTCTCACATAAGCAATTTTCCTAGATATACTACACCTTGAAGTTGTCTGTCATCCACCCATGACAATCCAGGATCTCCAGCTACTCTAATATTCAGTTAAAAGTTGTATGGGTGCTCACATTCGAATATTAAAATTGAATGTAAAATGAATGTTTGATCAAGTTTTAAATTTGTTTTTAGTTATCAATTCTATATATCATATCACTTACTTCTGGTTTATATTTAATAATTTTTGAAATAAATCACACAAACGCGTTTTATTTTACAGGTCATTTAATATATTGTGTAAAAATTAAATCACGATAAAATGCCTGGTAAATGAAACAATTACTACATTTTAAATAAGAAGCATGATCTAACTTGCTTGAACCCAATTGTAATGGATTCCCTTACAGAGTTCTGAATTTGAAAGAGTAAAAGCATATTTCTTATCCAACAAATATAAGTAGATAAATAATTAATTAAAATACAGTAAATAATAATAGTTCATTTATAACAGAGTAATTCGGTATGAATTATGAAGTTGAAGTAACTCGTTTTTCACTGAAGGGTTCTGCAGGGTTGCAATTGATTTATAATTTTAAAATGTGATATTTCAATTGTACATTATAGTCTACATATGGAAAAGAAAGGTTTCATCCCTGTTAGCGGAATGTCAAATCTATTAGATTTTTTTTTTTTCTGTGGGTCAATTTATTTTGTGTTTGTATATTTAGACTCACAATGCAGCAACATTTCATATTTACTATCCCTGAAGAGATTTTCGAGAAATGCACAGCGAAGAGTAGAAGATTAGGAGTCATTATTTTGAAAAATCAAGCTCAGTGGCAAAGGGAAGCGACGGTCCTATATCACTTTTGAAATATTAGCTGAAAACGGGAAAAGGATACTTTAATATAGTTAAACCGAGTGATATTTAAAAAGCGCCTGGAATCAGAAAACGGTATGATACCCGCCACTCTCGCCCTCCTTGGTAGCCTTACTTATCTTACTTTTAAAACAGATAATTATAGCGGGACAGTTGGTCGATGTACGCAAGAGAAGATCATAACACAAAAAAAGGCAATCCAAACAGCTAAGAAAAGTTTGGATACCCATGCTACAACTGGTGTGTAAAATTTGAAAAGAATCTTAAATGGTAATGTTTAAAACTGTGTTGAATTGACGTGAAATGGTCTATTCCTAAATTATTTAGTAGAACACTAAACCCTGGTTGTGAAAGACTGATCTACGCCTTGCATGCAAATGGTATATTATACTATCAGTCAAAGAATGATTACATTCGTACCATAAAGGTAAACAACTTCAATTTTTTTTTCAAATAAGTATTATTAGTTGAAGTTATTTTTCTTAAGGAAAAACACTAAATATATTTTCAGTGGAAAACGTCCGCCCATATTATACCTGTAAAGTTGCGTAAATCTCTGGAAACCGGTTTACAAATAAAAACAGCAAAAATTGAATATATTCATCATATATTTGAAGTAAATTAAGAATAAATCAAATTATATCATTCCAATGAATATTTCAACCCTACTTCTGTTCTTAACATAAGCAGAACAGCACAACTACTATATTCAAACGACCTACATTCAAACTTTGCTCAGTTCTTTCAGTGGTTTCAAAAGAAAAAAAAAAAGTGAAGAAAATAACACCCGAAGGACCGTCTAATATTTCACGAAAATGAAACCACCCACTGATTGGCTCGAAGCCAACCCCTTCCAATAGATACAACCGGAGAACTATTTCTTATTCATTTCCTTCCCTATCCCACAACTCGAATGTCAACCGGGAATCAACAAATTCGCTTGAGTGAACTCAATTGTTACAACAATCTGTCCTGAGCTAGCAACCCCCACCTTCTCTCTCTCTCTTGAAACCAATCAAATTCAACAATAGTCCTTATTCAGTGGAGTTGAGGGTATAAAGAACAGCGGAGTGTTTATTATCATGGATCATTATAATTGTTTATACGGGACAACACTACAGTATATTTCATATATGCTTTAATTCAAGCAAATCTGATAGAATTTTAAGAATTTCTTTTATGTTACCTTACATAATAATTCCTAATATAATAAATGTATACAATACTTGCAAGACTAAACCCTAATGCGTAAAAAAAAAAAATGTCTGTTTCCGATTCATAAACAGTTAATAAATACTTAAATTATATGTGAATAATCCTAATATTTTCTTTCAATAAAAATCAAGTGGATTTTGGCCAGGAGTTTCTATCAATAGCCTGAACTCATATACATAGTCATATATACGTTTATACATCGCTTGCAAGACTGAACGGTCATGTTGAAGTGTAGTGTAGTATGTCATGTTGAACGGGTCACACACTCCAATTACCTTAGTACTTTGATATCCCCTGTTATAGGAATTAAATTATAGACGATGCGTTAGTGTTAAATAATCTGAAAACATTTCAATCTTCTCCTGGGGGATACATTAGTGGCTCTAAAGAAATATAAATTATAAATACAGGTCGATGAGAATCAATTAAGAAATGAACTAAACAACATTTAAAATTTATTACTTCTGCTAAGTTAGTATGTTAATTTAACATATATATAGTGTAAATATATATGTACACAACATGTGTAAATGGTGGTAATATCTCTTGTATCAAATGAGTAATTATTTGAAGGGTTGTATGAGGCAAAAATGAAATTCGTACACATATATAAGTATTTCTTAACGGGCCAACTAGTTACACATAAGTTGTCACATTATATGATTAATTCAAAAGTAGTATGAATTCCCTTAAACTAAAATGAGTATCTCTTTAAAAACGGAACAATCACAATCTCGTTAGTAGCTACTGGACCGTTTTATGTCCTATCTTCGCCTATTACAGCGTTAGCATATTTCCTGAAATTCAAGTGTTTAACACTAAACAAAAGATTATCTTATTTAACGTTATTTTGTCTGTATCTTCTTTTTAATGTTCCGCAGAAACATAATTAAATCTTTAAATAAATTCAGTAAATTGAACAAAGGACACCACGAAGAGACAAATGTTACTTCTTTTGTGTTATCATGAGTTTTTCTAGAAGTCAAGGGCAAGTAAGAACACTATATAATAGCATCAACGTGAAATGAGCTGTGATTATTCCTAACGCTCATAAAAGGTTCTGTTGAATAATTGATTTTGAAATTGCCGAGGTGAACTGCATATAAATGGATCTCTTAAATAATTAATTTTGAAATGGTCCTCCTAAATAATTAATTGGAAAATAGTCGGGGTGATCTGTTTACAGAAGGGTAGCAGAATACATTTGAAGATGTTAAGTTAGTTGGTACCATATCATGTTATTATCTCAAATGCAATAATTATAATATCGAATTATTTAAAAATTTATAATATTTTAATCAGCAAATATTTCATTTACCAAAGGCAGATATTTTATTTTGAATTACAAAAAGTTGAAATAAAAATAATAGGTCGAGTCATAAGTAAGTTTGGATTTTTTTTATCAGGCATTTATTTTTCTCTCATTAAATAACTAGTATATATTAATTTATTATGTATTAATCATTATTATCTATAAATTTCTCCCATCTCCCTGGTAGTTTATCAATTCTTTCCTTGTAAAATGTGGTTGGTTTGGGTTGGAAGAAGTTTTCGACAGCCTGTCTGAACTGGTCTTCAGAATGGAAGATTTTTCCAATCAAAAAATTTGGTAAGGAACAGAAAAGGATGTAGTCTGTCTGGTCAAGATACGGCGAATAAGGTGGATTTTGTAAAAAAGGCCATTTTTGCGATTGTCGAGTGCAGGACGCTTTTCATGGAGTTTCTCTTGCACTCTTAGCTAATGCTGACCGTATCTATCTGCAGCAATTGTTAAACACGTGCTGAATTATTTTTTCACAATCCCGCCTTACAAACAATATTTTTCTTCAATGGATGTTTGCTTTAGCATTTGGTAGGGGTGGTTGATACTTATCAAGCCTCTGTCTTTTACAAACGATATTGTCAAAGATTAACCACGTTTGATCGCCTTTTACAACCCTGTCTAAAGGCTGGCTGACATGCGTTCTCATTATTCCGGTCACTCAGATTTCGAGGTACCCATACTCCTAACTTGGTGACTTCTCCAGGTAATGGTGAGCAGTTTATTGTGATGTATTCAAACTTTCAGCTATACCTCTTGTTGACTGACGTGGATTTTGCTCCGATGTTCCCTTTTATAAGGTTTTCATCAAAGTCTGAAGGACGTCCCTCCCTCGGTTCGTCTTTAAGGTACCTCCAGAACGAAATTTCATAAAGCAATTTTTAACTGTCCGATCAGTTATTAGTCCTTTACCATATACATTGCATATTTTTTCAGCTATCGTCTTGCTTATTACCTTGTTTAAATTCCCAAAGCATTAAATTTGTACTTTATGGCCTTCAACTTCAGAGGTTAAAAATACAACTTAACGTAACGTGTATCACACAAAACAGTTGGCAAAATACTAACTAAAATCACGTATATATAGTGAAAATAAAAACTTGCCATGGTAACTCATATCGGTGAATACGAACAATAGATTCATCTAAGCTGCAACGGAAGTTACAAATGACTTGACCTAATACAATAAACTTCTGTCTGATTAGATGCGCTTTTCAAATAATTTCTGAAAAAATCTTTTATTTGATTACCTCTTGGTAATCACCTCTTTCCACTGTTGGTGGAAACCAACGTCGTAGCATTAATGAAAATATCTTGAATAAACTGGATATGACGTGTTGAGAGGACCTGAGGTTGAATACTTAAAGATGGGAGATGAAAGGAAGTGATCTTGGAGATTGGTTAACTGTAGTGGAGGAGCCCGTGTTCTTGTAGGCAGTTTAATGCCAGAAAAATAATAATTGCTGTTATATCTAGTCATAGCATTGTAAGATCCTTCTTAATTAATAATGGCAATAATTTTACAATAAACTTGGTGGTTTTGATTGAAAATCTAACAAGAAAGAATTAATATCTAAGAAAAAAATATTTGTTTATTATATCGTAATATTTAATTAACTTGACTCGTGAACTTCTACGTGGAGTACAAACAAATAAATCTATTTCTGCGACTTCTTCTGTGACTCAGAGATTCTTTATGTAAATATCAAAGCGCGGTATGCAGAGCCCGATGGTAAAAAGTAGTCCTGACCCTTGGTAGTTTGTCATTGGTGGGACTGGTGAGGTCACATATTCCTCCATAAATCATCCAGAGCCCCACGGCATTACCACTGTTCCTTAAAGTGCTATTAGCATTTCCCATCTTGGAATGAACCTCAGTCAAAGGGGATCTTAGGCTTTGATTTTAAATATTTTTGGATTGTTACTCACAAACTAATAACCATTTTTTAATTATATGAATAGTCAAGTTAGATGATATATTGTAAAATAGTAATATTTTCATTATTAATACAAATATTTCACTTTTTATATTTTTTTAAAGTAATCTTTAACTAGAGTTATCTCATTTATGGTATGAGTTACAAAATGGATAGCTCGTCAATGTACAGCATATAACTGCAAATTTTTATTTATCCTTAGTTATATGTTTATCACGCTCAATTTATAGTTGCCCACGCTCAGCGGAGAAGGGTGTGAGTTAAAGGAAAATATATAATCGCAAATTATATATAATAATAAATTACTACTTAGGCGCCACGTTATTTTTCCTTGGAAATAACGAAAACCCCGAAGCATTATGCCCACAATATCGCTAAAATATACCACTATATAAACGATTGTTGAATTATGAATACCTTTACATGTAGATCACAAAAAACCTAGGGGTGTTACCTACCCACCTGTTGAATTATCGTTATATTCCGTGAACATAAAAAAAAAAAAAATTAACAAGTTGAAAATGGAGAAAGAGAAGCAGAACTATATGTACAAAAGTTTAATAGTAATAAGATAT